>NW_026858978.1:0-31329 GCF_026571515.1 Ruditapes philippinarum
GAAGGGATGTCCATGGGATATGGGTGCATGACCTGTTAGCCCTTGTGCCGTTTCACTAGGGTTGATCTGGGCGGAATCAAATCTGAAAAACCATATCAAGATATTTACATAACTACTTTGGGTGTGTATGAACAGAAAATTCATTCAAGTGTAGATCCAAATTAAACATCAAATGTCAAGAAGGGAAATACACACCAACAACATTTTTCTGAATTCATCTTTTAACAATGGTGATTAAAATACAAGGGAAGTAACTCACAAGGTATAATAATATTATACTAATATTCCATGGGGAAATTAGAATTTTTAGGAGATAAATCTTAGAAATTAGTTTGAATAAAGACAATCTAGAACTTCAAAGAAGGGGGAAATATTCAAATTCTTGGGAAAATTGGATGAATCTTTAAAAACATTTCTTAGGGGATTTTCCCAATAGATCTAGATCAACTGATCAATATATACTGCTACTGCAGAAGGCCGCTAGAGAAGGCACAGTACAATTTTCCTTCTTTTCTAATCACAGCAAGTACAAATTTACTTTGATAAAGTATCTTCACCAAAATGTTAATTAATATGTCAAAAGCCTCATCAGCATTTCAGTGTAACTGTTTAGACAAACCAGGAGCTGGAAATTACTGTTCCGCATTTCAGTACGAAAATATGTTGGGTCGAAACATTATTTTAACATTTCTATTAATATGACAAAGCTTACGTATATCCTTCTATCTTTCATTACGTAACATCTTAGTGTTCTAATATAAAAAATATATATATATAAAAGTGTCAGCTGATCAGCTGATTATTATAAATACTTTGTGAATCCTAGTTTTCTTACCTGTCCAGCAAAATTTTGGCAAGTTTTGCGTCGGACTTTATTGAAAGTCGTCCTTTCAATTCACGCCAGCGAGAAAGTTCCGTACCAATATGAATTCTGGCCTTACTGAAAAGAATATTATATGCTTGTTTTTTCCTCTTCTTTGCCGAATCGGTCACAGTTGACCTACGCTTTCTTTTTTGCAACGGTTCATCCGCCATTGTTTTCGTTTTGTCATTTGATTAATATTCATGTCACGTGACAAGATACGGAGTTCGCCGTAAATTTCCGTCATCTTCGGCTTTATCCGTGACTTAAAAAAACTGGCAGTTTTTTTAACTTTATACATTTTTCACATTCGATAATTGGATGAACGGGGAGGAATCCGTTATACATGTATTCACAA
Source organism: Ruditapes philippinarum (assembly GCF_026571515.1). Classification (NCBI taxonomy): domain Eukaryota; kingdom Metazoa; phylum Mollusca; class Bivalvia; order Venerida; family Veneridae; genus Ruditapes; species Ruditapes philippinarum. The sequence continues at coordinate 1,221 of NW_026858978.1, forward strand.
AATATTCATATTTTTACGTAAATAATCAATATAATATGTTTTTTTCATGGTTTGTGCAGGTCAAAAATAGGCCAGATACATCTTTAAGTAATAAGTAAATAGTTGAAAGATCAAAACTTGAAAACAAGTTATAATAACAAGTTGGAGAGTTTATCGTTTTGTTATTGTAATAGTTTTATATTATATTCATAATTATGCTGTGAACAAATGACCAAGTTTTTTATATAGATAATGTCTCTGTCAGTGAAAGTCAGTATTGTGATAAGTATTGCATTGCAACATAAAACAAGAGCTGTCGGAAGGACAGCACGCTCGACTATTCTAAGTGCTTGATAGTAAAAGAGCCTTGATAATGTTAAATTTTTTAAGTTCACAAAAGGGCTAATTTCTTTTTATAAGTTCATGTTATAGGCCTTAGAGACAGTCTAATTATACAGTATTGGCTTGACTATTCGGAAGGTAATGTCACAAGGGTGTTTTATTGAGTATAATAATACTAATTACCTATGAATACATAAATTTGACAGAAAAGGTACAAAGGCTTGTTATTAAGATGTTTTAGCAAGTAAATCACTGCTTTATTATTATTAATGCATAAAATTGTCCCAAAAAAGGCACAAACCCTTTAGTACTTATTGAGATAACAGCTTACAAGCAAAACTTTACCATGAATTTCTAAGTTGAAAAAGGGGAGAAAAATCAGCCTAAATGCAAGATAGAATTATGGATCTTTGTCAGTGACCTACAATTATGACCCTAAATGCATATGTGAAGTTTTAAATAAATATCTTTAATAGTTATTGAGATATGTAAACTTGCATGTTAACATTAACCAAGAGACTAAGTATAAAAAGGGGATATGAATCAGCCTTAATGCAAGATAAAGTTATGGAACTTGGTCAGTGACATACAATTATGACCCTCCAATTATGACCCTAAGTGCATGTGTAAAGTTTCAAGTAAATATTTTTGAAGACCTTTAACCTTTAACCAAAATTTCGAAGTTTCAAAGGGGCAAATAATTCTGCAAATATTGCAGGCAGAGTTATGTAATTTTGCAAATTAATGTACATTGTTACTATAAAAAAGTATTTTAAATTTCAATTGAATATCTCAAGCAATAATTGAGATATTTGACTTTACAAAAAAACTTTAACCAAAATTTCTAAGTTCCAAAGGGGCATAATTCTGTCAATATTGTAGGCAGAGTTATCCAACTTGTCAATCTGATGTACCTTGTTACTATAAATATGTATTGTAAGTTTCAATTTAATATCTCAAGCAATAATTGAGATATTTGACTTTACAAAAAACTTTAACCAAAATTTCTAAGTTAAAAAGGGGCATTATTCTGTCAATATTGTAGGCAGAGTTATCCAACTTGTCAATCTGATGTACCTTGTTACTATAAATAAGTATTGTAAGTTTCAATTGAATATCTCAAGCAATAATTGAGATATTTGACTTTACAAAAAAACTTTAACCAAAATTTCTAAGTTAAAAAGGGGCATAATTCTGTCAATATTGTAGGCAGAGTTATCAAACTTGTCAATCTGATGTACCTTGTTACTATAAATAAGTATTGTAAGTTTCAATTGAATATCTCAAGTAATAATTGAGATATTTGACTTTACAAAAAACTTTAACCAACGCAGACGCCGACGCGGACGCCGACGCCGGGGCGACTACAATAGCTCTCATATTCTTCGAATAGTCGAGCTAAAAATACAAGTTTATCTATGTTTCTTGTTTTCTTCAAAATTTGGTGTGATTGTTCATTCAGTTCAGTAATCTTGGAACAAATACTGGTCCGGATCTGTCTTCCCTGGACCAAATAAAATCCAGGAAAATAAAAAAATACAATTTATTTTGGTATATGAGATGTATATGACCTAGGCCTGCTTATATGATAAAATAAATTGATCATGATTATTAGAATATTACAGAAATTTTTACAACTTTCAATAAACTAATAATACTTATAAAACATGCTGTGGTATTTCTCTTATTGTTATGAAGCAATAAGGTCAACCAGTAATACATGTAAATTTGTTATCTAGACCAATGAAAGTCATAGTTTTCACAACCTTTGAAGATATTTCCGAAAGCTTTAGCAAGGTCTCAAGAGTTGTTCCTAAGCTTTGCTCATTCAAAGAAATGACACCAACTCAACTGAAATGGTTGCGAAAACTAATGGTTAATCCACCGGAAGTAAGTATTTCCATATGAGCCATTCCATCTCATAGACATTATAAATGAATAATTCTGTGATTTATTCTAATTGCTAAATAAGACTATATTCTTGATATAAATTATTGATGGAAAGCATTAAATTGTTTCTTTTGTCATAAACTAAGTTGAACATGAAATCTTTTTATTATTACGTGACAGTCGAACAAACATGAATGGCACAAAAACAAATTCTAATATAAAGTAACTTGTCAAAGAATCAAAATTTTACGTTACAGGGTTAGAATTTAGCAAGATTTTCTACTTGCAGATTTTTGCAAGTGATCAAATGTTTAACTGGCAATATGAGGTAGTCAACTGGCATTTCCATGACCACGTATCTTATTATTTACCCTCCGTCTGTCTGTCTGTCCGTCAGTCCACAAATCTGGATCCCGCGATAACGCAAAAAGTACTGAAAATATTTTTATGAAACTTGATATATGGATAGATGGCAGTATGGAGATTATGCACGTCTTTTTTTTTCTTCCTATGTTGAAAATTCTGGTTGCTATGGCAACAAATAGTCTGAAAATATGGCAAATTTTAACACATAAACTGGATCCAGTGATAACTCAAAAATTACTGAAAATATTTTTATGAAACTTGAAATATGGGTAGATGGCAGTCTGGAAATTATGCACATGTTTTTCTTTTCTTCCTATGTTGAAAATTCTGGTTGCTATGGCAACAAATAGCCTTAATTTCAAAAAATTTCAGCTTTTTCACTATAAGTTCTTTATTTCTTAACATGCTTAAGGTGTTTACTTCAAACTTTAAATATAAGTTTCTAGTCATCAACCACATCATATGTGACAAGGTTTACAACTCTAGCACAAAAATTATCAGTATTACCTCCTTTGAACTTAGAATTTTGATGGAAAAAAAATGTTGTCTTTTTTAAATAACTTCTTTATTTCCTAATGTATCTACTTCAAACTTCATATATATGTTTCTTTTTATCACTCAACATTTTTGAGAAGGTTAAATACTCTAGCAAGACTATTTCCAGAATTATGTCCCCCTTGAACTTAGAATTTTTTTGAGAAATTGGTATTTTTCACTCCAACTTCTTCATTCCTTATAGGATTTACTTTAAAATCCCACATCGTAATAATATGACAAGGTTGTATAAAAATAATTTCCTTATTAGGCAGGGAAACTTAACACATTACTGTGATATAGACAAACTTAGAACTCAAAAGATTTAAGTTCATTCATGTCATTCATTCACTGGTAAAATTGACTGGCCAATGGCCCATCAGAAAGTTGCTGGGGTTCTAACCGGTAGGGGACTAATGGATTGCTTGCAATACTATGATAATTGCTTGTTATTATTATAATACACAATGACAATGTATTTTGAACATCTGGTATGAAAAATGATATTAAGCTTGAATGTCCATTGAATATCAAAATCATCTTTATAACTGATAAGCACAGATGTCTTCTTGTAACGAAACAAAAACATTTCAACACATTAATTTATAAATGATAAACAATTGTTAAACAATTGTTAAGGGATCAGATTCGATATACCAGAGGAACACCCACTGGTGACAACATACAGTTATAAACTTGTTCATGTTATGTAATTTCTTAGGACCTTCATTTTTTTTCATTTTAGCATTTTTTGTACTTGATTACACCAACAACCTTAAAACTCAGAGGTACTGATCTACTTAAAATAGATAAATATTTCAGCTTAAAAGTAAACACTTTACAGAGGAGTGCTACACATTTACATTGGACTCTGATAAAACATCTTGGATACTCTAACCAATAGTGTTTCATGGCTATTATAAATAATCTATCAAAATATAGTCACAGAAAAAATAAATACAGGTAGAGCAACTTAATTTTTAAGTTTTTAAGGTAAACGTCATCAGTTACTGCAGCGGGCAGTTGCCAATCATATCAGCTCAGAAGATAACAATTATGTTAACGTCCAAAATGAACAGTCACTTGCAAATAAATGCCAGTTAGAGTAATTTTTACTGGCAGTATTAGATTTCAACTGGCATTTTGCCAGTATGCCAGCTTAAATTCGAACCCTGAATTTTTAAAGTTGATTGCCAAAGGAACATTCCTGTAAAGTTTGGATAAAAATGGCTCAATGGTTTATGAGGAGATGTCATTAAAAGTAAAAGTTTACAGACGACGGCCGGACAGCCGAACAAAAAGCGATCACAAAGTTCACCTTGTAACTTACTGACAGATGAGCTAAAATGAGCTAAAAATATAAGCTGGGAAAGCAGAGTAGAGGTGTAACGATTCATTGATACATCGCGATCTGCCCTGTCCTTGATGCATGCATTGTACTGAAATTATAAATTCCAATATATCGGGACGCAATACATATTTCAGCACCCAATGCATCGATATATCGTGAAAGAATCACAATACACTAATAATTATGATATAATGAAAAATAACTTTAATCCTTAAGTAAAAAGTAAAAATTCCTAAGTAATAAGTACAGTAAATTGTTGAAAGATCAAAACTTGAAAACAAGTTATAATAACAAGTTGAAGAGTTTTTTGTTTTGTTATTGTAATAATTTTATATTATATTTGTAATTTTGCTGTGAACAAATGACCAAGTTTTATATATTAAAAATGGCGAAATGGAGAGAGAGACAAGGCGACTTTGTCGCCCAAGTCGCCTAGAAACGTGATCTATATTATAGATAAAGTCTCTGAAAGTCATTATTTTGATACGTATTGCATCACAACATAAAAATTGCAATATGCATCGCATTTTATCAAAGTATGCAATACATACCGTAAAATTCCTAATAAACGCCCCCAGGGGGCTAAACATTTTCCAAAAGGGGGGCTATTATTACAACACAGTTTTTCCTAAATAAAAATATCACTGTAAATACATTTAGTGTTAGCAAGTGTTGGTAATGACATTAAAAAAAATTTAAGGTTTTAAAGTTCATATTATACATATTTGTGTTTACTATAAAATACTATGGATTCTGAATGATTTGAATAAAATTATGGCTTTAATTATGAATTCAGCACTGATGAGGAGATTGTTTTCCCTATCAAAAGGCCTGGGGGGCCTTTATTAGGGGAGGGGCGTTTATTAGGAATTTTACGGTATCTTGAATCGTATTGTTTGGAAATTCAAATATTGTGACATGTATCATGATTGAAACAAATGGCAATGCACAGCCCTTAAGCAGAGGTAGAAAAAAAGGTGTTACAAATTTATCTATGTTTCTTGTTTTCTTCAAAATTTGGTGTTATTGTTCATTCAGTCCAGTAATCTGAGAACAAATACTGGACTGGACCTGTCTTCCCTGGACCAAATAAAATCCAGGAAAATAAAAAACAATTCATTTTGGTATATGAGATGTATATGACCTAGGCCTGCTTATATGATAAAGTAAATTGATCATAATTATATGAATATTACAGAAATTTTTACAACTTTCAATAAACTAATAATACTTATAAAACATGCTGTGGTATTTCTCTTATTGTTATGAAGCAATAAGGTCAACCAGTAATACGTGTAAATTTGTTATCTAGACCAATGAAAGTCATAGTTTTCACAACCTTTGAAGATATTTCCGAAAGCTTTAGCAAGGTCTGAAGACTTGTTCCTAAGCTTTGCTCTTTCAAAGAAATGACGCCAACTCAACTGAAATGGTTGCGAAAACTAATGGTTTATGCACTGGAAGTAAGCATTTCCATATGAGCCATTCCATCTAATAGACATTATAAATGAATAATTCTGTGATTTATTCTAATTGCTAAATAAGACTATATTCTTGATATAAATTGCAGGGTTCGAATTTAAGCTGGCATACTGGCAAAATGCCAGTTGAAATCTAATACTGCCAGTAAAAATTACTCTAACTGGCATTTATTTGCAAGTGACTGTTCATTTTGGACGTTTACGTAATTTTTATCTTCTGAGCTGATATGATTGGCAACTGCCCGCTGCAGTAACTGATGACGTTTACCTTAAAAACTTAAAAATTAAGTTGCTCTACCTGTATTTATTTTTTATGTGACTATATTTTGATAGATTATTTATAATAGCCATGAAACACTTTTGGTTAGAGTATCCAAGATGTTTTATCAGAGTCCAATGTAAATGTGTAGCACTCCTCTGTAAAGTGTTTACTTTTAAGCTGAAATATTTATCTATTTTAAGTAGATCAGTACCTCTGAGTTTTAAGGTTGTTGGTGTAATCAAGTACAAAAAATGCTAAAATGAAAAAAAATGAAGGTCCTAAGAAATTACATAACATGAACAAGTTTATAACTGTATGTTGTCACCAGTGGGTGTTCCTCTGGTATATCGAATCTGATCCCTTAACAATTGTTTAACAATTGTTTATCATTTATAAATTAATGTGTTGAAATGTTTTTGTTTCGTTACAAGAAGACATCTGTGCTTATCAGTTATAATGATGATTTTGATATTCAATGGACATTCAAGCTTAATATCATTTTTCATACCAGATGTTCAAAATACATTGTCATTGTGTATTATAATAATAACAAGCAATTATCATAGTATTGCAAGCAATCCATTAGTCCCCTACCGGTTAGGACCCCAGCAACTTTCTGATGGGCCATTGGCCAGTCAATTTTACCAGTGAATGAATGACATGAATGAACTTAAATCTTTTGAGTTCTAAGTTTGTCTATATCACAGTAATGTGTTAAGTTTCCCTGCCTAATAAGGAAATTATTTTTATACAACCTTGTCATATTATTACGATGTGGGATTTTAAAGTAAATCCTATAAGGAATGAAGAAGTTGGAGTGAAAAATACAAATTTCTCAAAAAAATTCTAAGTTCAAGGGGGACATAATTCTGGAAATAGTCTTGCTAGAGTATTTAACCTTCTCAAAAATGTTGAGTGATAAAAAGAAACATATATATGAAGTTTGAAGTAGATACATTAGGAAATAAAGAAGTTATTTAAAAAGGACAACATTTTTTTTCCATCAAAATTCTAAGTTCAAAGGAGGTAATACTGATAATTTTTGTGCTAGAGTTGTAAACCTTGTCACATATGATGTGGTTGATGACTAGAAACTTATATTTAAAGTTTGAAGTAAACACCTTAAGCATGTTAAGAAATAAAGAACTTATAGTGAAAAAGCTGAAATTTTTTGAAATTAAGGCTATTTGTTGCCATAGCAACCAGAATTTTCAACATAGGAAGAAAAGAAAAACATGTGCATAATTTCCAGACTGCCATCTACCCATATTTCAAGTTTCATAAAAATATTTTCAGTAATTTTTGAGTTATCACTGGATCCAGTTTATTTGTTAAAATTTGCCATATTTTCAGACTATTTGTTGCCATAGCAACCAGAATTTTCAACATAGGAAGAAAAAAAAAGACGTGCATAATCTCCATACTGCCATCTATCCATATATCAAGTTTCATAAAAATATTTTCAGTACTTTTTGCGTTATCGCGGGATCCAGATTTGTGGACTGACGGACAGACAGACAGACGGAGGGTAAACCGGTAGGGGACTAATAATAATAATAAGATACGTGGTCATGGAAATGCCAGTTGACTACCTCATATTGCCAGTTAAACATTTGATCACTTGCAAAAATCTGCAAGTAGAAAATCTTGCTAAATTCTAACCCTGAATTATTGATGGAAAGCATTAAATTGTTTCTTTTGTCATAAACTAAGTTGAACATGAAATCTTTTTATTATTACGTGACAGTCGAACAAACAATGGCACAAAAACAAATTCTAATATAAAGTAACTTGTCAAAGAATCAAAATTTTACGTTATTGTGTTGTATTGTGTTTCACAATATCAGATGTGAATAACATGTATTTTCTCATTTTCTGTATCATATTGTTTAATAAAGAATTTCAATTTTAGCATCTAGTAACCGTCTTATATTTAACAAACAATGGCATGTAATATGCCAACAATTGGTCAATTATCATCTGTATAATATCCAACTCAATGTTGTTATTTATAATATCCTAAAAAAAATATTCAAGATTAATCAATAAACTGCATTAAGTATAGGTTAAAGTTTATTCCTAGGTATTCACGGTCCGCCCTGTCCAAAAATATAGTCTGGCCCTCCCAAACATATGGTCTGTCATGGTACGGTCCGCCCTGTCTGTAATTCGTTAATGCATACACATTAGGTTGTTTTTCTCCCTAATTATCGCGAAGAAGTCACTTTTTTCCATTAAATTTCCCCCCAGGATGAGCCCTGATTCATATATTAACTTCTACAATAACTTTGATGGAATAAAGGACATTTTATACAGTTTACACGTGTGAATGCATTTTACGAATCCTTACTGGTAATGGGAGGCCACAACTTGCATTCCATGTTTATACGGGGAAGTCAAAGACCGGGCCCGCGAGGCGGGTCCGGGCTTTGGTTTGCCCGGCTATAGACTACACATGTATAGTTAATAGGAAATCAAATAAAAAACAGTTAAAAAATAGAGAATTCTATACATATCAGTGAAATTTTCAGTGTCAGTTCTAGTCGGGGGCTGCCATTTACAATGTAACTCAATGATAAGGGGGGGGGGGGTATTCTGATAACAGAACAAATCTCAACTTTTCGGATAAATAATAAACGTCGAGTGTTCCGAGTGAAAACGGAAGCGGTGCATGTAATACCGAATGACACCTTTAAAACGGAAAGAATAAAAGGAATTCTTAACGACTTCCCCGTTCATAGGCTTTGCCTAATTTCATATTATCATACGGGGAAGTCAAAAACCGGGCCCGCGAAGCGGGTCCGGGCTTTGGCTTGCCCGGCAATAGACTACACGTGTATATTTAAAAGAAAATCAAATAAAAAAAATATATATATATAGAATTTTATACCTATCAATGACATTATCAGTGTCAGTTCTAGTCGGGCGCCGCCATTTACAATGTAACTCAATGATAAAAGGCGGGGTATTCCGATAACGGAACAAATCTCAACTTTTCGGATAAATAATAAACGTCGAGTGTTCCGAGTGAAAACGGAAGCGGTGCATGTAATACCGAATGACAATTTTAAAACAGAAAGAATGAAAGGAATTTTTTAACAACTTCCCCGTTCATAGGCTTTGCCTAATTTCAATCATATTATTCATGTATATAGATTTAATAAAATAAGGACAGATTTTCCTGTGAGCGTCTGTGGTACTTTTCAGAATGTCTGAATTTGGTCAGATTATGGACAAATTTTATTTACATTATTGGTATATATTGGTTAAATTGAGGTCAGAAACTGGTTAGATTCAGGTCTGAAATAATTAAGGAACGAAATAATTGGTTTATAATTTATTCTTTCGTTTTCACAAAACACCTTTTGGTAAATTATCAAATCCTAATAAAATTAGTTTAATAAAGTATTCATCAAAATTATGATTTCAGATAACATACATGACTTACAAATGCTTAATAAATGGGGTGTTTCCTTTCCATTTGAAAACATCTAATGTGGGGATTCCCCCAGTTTTTCATAAATCTACTTTCGTTTTTAATTGTTAACTTTTTGTAATTTGTGTTGGCATATTAGTTATTTCTGTTTCATGAAGTAATCATTACGTTTCAGTATAAAATATGTAACATAACGGCTACAAGATTTAAAAGATACTTACATCAATTTCTTCAAATTTTAAGAAAATCTTATCCTGGACTAACCTCCGCCATAATATTTTTTTTCAATTTTACAGCGCATGCGCGATTCCCAAAGGCCTTACAACACTAAATATTGTCCTTCACTTATACCAGTAAAATGTATTTTCCCTCTATGGCTATATAGATTTTTAATTTTCTAAATATTGCATCAAAAATAGCATGAAAACTTTGGACTTTAAAAAAATAATAGATTTTGTTTTTATTGTTTATCTATATTAACTAAAAAACACAATGGTAAAATGTATTATATAATGATTTACATAAAATTATATAGCGTTTCCATAAATGTGTTCTTAATGCAATAAAATTAAGTATGATTATGGCCTCAGCATTTTGTTTTTGTTAAAAAAATTACAATATATATGTTACTTTGTTATAAAATAAATCTAATAAAAATGTGATACATTTGTTTGACCGGTTCCGGTGCAGTTTTTCAACGTTTGGTGTCTGCTTACAAAGTAACAAAAAGTTGGTTTAAAAAATGTACCTGCTAGCTAGTTGATATTTGATTCGACTTCAAGCCTAACAAGTATTAGGAAATATATTATCTTTTTTCTAGTAAGAATACTGCTTGATTGAATCTGGTTGGTTTCACCAGTTCCGAAGCAAGTTTTTTTGTGCACATAACGTTACAAATGCCATTTGTAATATTACCTACGAAGAATTTGACTATTTTTGCGAGCTAATACTAAAACTAAGTCAGTACACTACAAACTTCCAGTCTTATTTATTATTTTAATATTCATTCGGGGTATACATGTATATGGTATTGTAAACTTTAAAGCACCACCATGCTTGGCGTGAGATGAAGCAGAACTGCAATTGCATTGCATGCATTTGATTTTTCTCATTATTTCTGGTAATTTCTGTTTAAAACAGGGATCGTATACAATGTCCAAAATAAAAATAGGTTTTTGTTTTGCAATAATGCTTGAAAAACACTCATTCTAGTCCCATTACTGGTAAATACTTTTCATAGATAATCTATTTTTTTAATTTTATCCACATTGACAAACATCTTTAGTTTAAATAATATCTGTCAACACTGACACAGACATCCATGTCCATGTTTTGTTTTGCTCTATATTCTGCATTTTATTTCATTATTCAGTTTTCAGAGATAAATGTATATTAATATTACAGTACACGTACAGTGCTTGTTATAAAATAAAAACATTGTAGGATATTTTAGTGGCCTAAAGTAAGCGCATTTTAACTAAATGATTATAATTTAATACCTATACCTCAAATAAAATGTTGGCACACTTTCTTACATATACTCATTCATATATTTCAACATTAAAGAACATTTTATTTCTGATAAGACAACGCGGAAACGTTTTCATTTGGGTACAGTCTGATAATAATCCCGTCATCAAAAATACATGTACGTGTTCGGAACAGGTCAAAATAGGTCTCCTAGTTTAAACAGGTATGAATATCTTTATGTTTACTTTTTTGCATATATTTTTGGATGACGTTGTATGGCAAATAACAACTTTTCCATCGATATATAAAATGTGTCCTTTTCTTTCAGTTCACATTATAGCATGTACCGATAAAAAATGCCGATATGGATTTCAGCATTTTTGCCTCATGTAGAGTCAATTATCTGACAAAAAATATTAGAAGCCGAAATAGAATAATGACAAAAATATTTATTTGTTAATGTCAATAAACAACAAAACTATTTATTGTCGTTTACATGAATGGATCTCTTAATTGTTTGGAACAATGCGCCGGAACCGGTCTTGAAAACAACTGTATTTCAACTTAACCCATTAAATATATACACTGCATTCATGGGCATTTTGTAAAACATTGTTGTTTTCATTGAAATGCCTCCTGTTACAAATTAAAATTGCTATGAAACTATACAAAAGGCTTAAATACTCATTACTGATCAAACTTCGCACAAATGTTGACTTGACCATAGCCTTTGTAACGGCATGCTGACTCTTAATTTTCCTGTTACCATGGCAACGATGGGACATCTCAAAATTGCCAACTGATTTCGAAGTGCTGCAACTTCTCAATAATAATAATAATAATAATAATAATAATAATAATAATAATAATAATAATAATAATAATAATAATACAAATGTAATAATAATAATAATAATAATCATAATAATAAACATTTTATTTCATGAAGGTAACATAATAAGAAATATCAATGGATTGAAATAAAGTCAAAGGCGTTTTAACGTTGGTAACACATTACCTAAGATCGACCTCAGACCGTTTTTAGCCTCTTACAAGTCAAAAATTTTCTTGATGGGGCGGCGCCGAAAAATGTGATCAACTGAAATTCTCAAACGAAAAACGAAAACAAGTGTTTAAGGCCGAAATAGAGTATTTTTTCACTGAAATGGGGTGAAAAGGGATTGAAAACAACGCGTATATATGAGTTATAATTAGATAAATCTTCATGATTTTGTAGTATCAATTGTTTGTTTTTCAGCCTCAAATAGAATAGCTTCTTACATGTATTGGTATGTTACAGAAATAACAGTAATTATTTGTTGTATATTGCACATTTTTTATCTTATACTGTAATGCGCGCGCATGTCCATTTTATCTTCCCGCCACTCATATATACATTGAACAGTCAGTCCCAGCAAACACATGACGTTGTTTCAACGTTGCTCAGACGTTAGAGTCCGACGTTGGATAGACGTTGGAATTTAGTTGAATATGAAAGTTTTTTAGACGTCAGAATCCGACGTCAATCTAACGTCATAAAATGACATAAATCCAACCTCTATTCAACGTATTTACAACTACTTTCCAACCTATTCCCAACGTACATTCGGACTGCTAATCCTGCAAATTTTGACAAACCTAAACTGTCAATAATATATGACATACCAGAAAGTATGACGACTGTTCATTATAAGATAACAATAACATTTTACAACTGACTGTTCCTTATCAAAATATTCTAGGACTGTTCATCATAAATACTTTATGTCATTTTAACATCATTGAATGATAATAACAACTGCAAGTTATGCAACATTTTTATTGAACATAAAAATTATACATATTTACATGTCATGTACCATAATTGAGATCAATAAGAAACTGTCTTGTGATGGGTATTAATATCCATGCTCTACGGACAGAAAGATGTCTTCTTCCGAAGCAAATCTGGAATAAAATCACGTTTCAGAAAATTATTCCCATTTCATTACTCGTCGCTGACTTTGACGGCTTCGGATATTTATTAAAACTAAATATGTTTTGAAAAAATACATATCTGCAAAGTTTATTCAAAATTGAATCAACCTAAGTGAAAATTGATCAGGAAGTTATATCTTATTTTTTTTACCGCCAACACTCAACCAACTTATGGTAGTTAATAGATAGATGCTACATGTATTTTTTAAACCTCACTAGCTTGAAATATAACTGCGGAAAATCTATTGTTAACAGGGTGTGCTGTTATTACGTAGGGTTTTCCCTGTCGACCATTTCCCGCAAATAGATGAGAACATCGACGCGTCAGTGCTATGAATGGTGTTATAATTTATAAATAGCGTGTTTTGGAAGTTTTTTGTTGAAACTTCTCCAAATCCCTCCAGAGGCGTGCACGTCGCGGAGAAGGCACACGGCAGGTCAAGGTCAAGTCATCTCAAGTACCAGAGGTGATTGGTTGACCTGTCGTGACTTACTCTGGAGGTTTGGCGCTAATGAATGCCGTTTTTGTTGTCGTCAGCCAGGAATTTGATGCCTTGCCAGTATTGTCGTCTCCTTTACCGCCAACGAACGAAGAATGGGCTACCAGGAAGATTCGGCTTGAAAAAGACGTCCCCGATGCTATAATCTCGGACATATGGTTATTCCGGCCCCGAGTATAAATAAACTTAAAACTAGATAATGAGAAACAATCTATTGAAGGTGCCCTTACTTACAATGAAATGTTAAATAGTCTGAAACGCATGTCAAATAATACAAGTCCAGGCAATGATGGTTTTACTGTAGAATTTTTTTAATTTTTCTGGAATGATTTAGGTATGTTTTTAGTAAGATCAATAAATCATGCATATAACATAGGTGAACTGTCAGTAAGTCAAAAACAAGGTGTTATAACCTGCATTCCAAAAGGAAACAAAGATAAATCCTACTTGAAAAATTGGAGACCAATTTCACTACTAAATGTATCTTATAAAATTGCATCTTCTTCGATAGCTTTTCGCATAAAAACTATTTTAGGAAAGATCATTAACGATGACCAAACAGGCTTTTTACCCGGAAGACTCATGGCGACAAACATAAGATTAGTTTATGATCTCTTGTTCTACTCAGAAAAGAATAATATACCTGGATTGTTACTATTAATAGATTTTGCAGCTGCTTTTGATACTGTTTCCTGGAAATTTATGCATCAAGTTTTAGAGTTTTTTAATTTTGGACCCTCTGTTAGATCATGGATCAAACTTTTTTTATACAAATATAGAGTCATAAGTTATTGTTAATGGTCACATGTCAGATTGGTTCTCGCTACAAAGAGGCTGCCGTCGAGGTGATGCTCTGTCTCCCTACCTGTTCATTCATTGCGCAGAAATCCTGTCAATATTGATAAGAGATAATAACAATATAAAAGGAATTAGTGTTAATGGTACAGAGTACAAACTCTCTCAATATGCTGATGATACGAGTTTATTCTTAGATGGCACGTCAGAATCATTAAAAAACACAATGTTAACTTTAAAATTTTATGCAAACATTTCAGGCCTTAATATAAATATGGAGAAAACAAAAGTAATTTGGTTTGGGTCAAAAAAATACAGTCGCACAATACTTTGTCCAGAATATGATTTATCATGGGGAGATAACATTTTCACACTGCTTGGAATTAAATGTTCAGTAGATTTATCAAATATAGTTGATATTAATTATGACTCAAAAATTGAGGAAATTTAAAAGTTGTTTGCTTGCTGGTCAAAAAGAGTGTTAACGCCACTTGGCAAATTGGTGGTTATTAAAACCCTTGCTTTGTCAAAATTAAATCATTTGATTTTGAGTATTCCTAACCCACCACTAGCAAAAATAAATATTATCCAGCAAATGTTTTTCAATTTTCTATGGAGTGATTCAAGAGATAAGGTTAAAAGAAATATTATATCACAGGAATACAAGTTTGGAGGGCTTAAGATGGTTGATCTCAAGTGTTTTATGTATAGTTTAAAAGCAACATGGCTAAGAAGACTTTTGACAGTTAATTGTAATTTTTTACATATTGTTAAAAGTGCATGCCCTTGTTTAAATAACATATATAAGTATGGTACAGATTATGCAAGAATACAATTACATCAAGATTTAAATCCTTTTTGGAAAGATGTGCTTTATAGTTTTTATTTAATTTCTTCAAATGTAGAGGTGAATTCTTGTCAGCAAAGTTACTCAGTTAATTTATGGCATATCCCCGGCATTAAAGTAGCAGGATCTAGTGTTTGTTATAACAGATGGGTATCTAGGGGAGTAATATTTTTAGGGGACCTTATCAATCAAGAAGGGGAATTTTACACCTGGCAAAACTTTATTAGTATATTCAATATTAGAACAAATTATCTGGAATATCAAGGTTTTTTAGCTGCAGTAAATGAATTTCTTTTGAATAATAATATAAGACATTTACCTAAGAAATCATTCAATATCCACATTCCTTTAGGTTTGGCTATTATAAATAAAGAGAAAAAAGGATGCAGATCTATATATAGAATGATAAAAAATAAGGAAGAATACCCAAATTCATTGCAAAAATGGAAAAATGAAATAATAAGTTTGGGCGATATGAATAACTTGAATTTCAATTTAATATATAGTAATGTTTTTAGAGTAACAAAAGACCCAAAACTGATTTGGTTTCAATACAGAATCAACCATAGAACTTTAGCCACAAATTATCTTCTTAAAAAATGAATATTGTTAGAGAAAATGACTGTACATTCTGCCAACATGAACCATAAACTTTAATACATTTGTTTTGTAATTGTGAAATTATTAAACAGTTTTGGCAACAATTACAATCATATATCAGAGAAAAATGTAATATAAATTTCACTAATTGGAGTAATTTTGATATCTTATTTGGGAATGTTAATATAAACATCATCCTAAATAAAATTATTTTGCTAGCGAAACAGTACATATACTATAACAGATTGAAGAAAATAAGGCCTTCTTTGGAAATTTTCAAGAAACAAATAGTTTCTAGTTATACTACTGAAAAATACAGTGCCAAACAGCTATTTCAATATGAAAAATTTGAACGCTCATGGGAAATATTTAAAAATTTAGTAAGTTAGTGAGACTATGTAAATATTGATATTTTTAAGTAGTAGACACCCCTTGTTTAATTATTAATATTATTAAGACACTTTACTTTCCTGACAGACCTTCCATCAGGGACCTTTACTAATATTTAGAGAATATTAATAATTTGGAAGTAAATCCTCCAAGTTAACACCAACAACCTTTTCTTTTTTACTTTTTAGAGAAGACTTATATAGGTAAATGAAAACATTTTCCTCTGAATTAGATGAATTCTAACCTCAAACTTGTTTTTGCCTTTTCCATATACTTGTTGCTTTATTAAATTCAATAACTTACATGAATATGCAACATTGCTGTGTAGTAATATCTTTAGTATTTTGTTTTAAAATGAGGTTATTTTTACTTTGTCTTTTTTGTATATATAATTCGATTATAAAGGAAAATGTAAATTCAGCAATAGACTACTTTAAAAATTCACAAAAACCCCACTTTAGCTATTAAGAATTATTTTAGCATATCAATATTGTATCTATTTAGTTAAAGTGACATTATGCCCATCCAAAGCAAATAGTGAATAAACAGTGAAAGTTGAAATACATTTTTGCCATGATTCGTCTCAGTTTTTCAATATATTCCGGTAACTCTTATGGCTCAAGGAACATTTTGGAAATATCTGTAGAGTGAAAAATTATACTTAATAAAAGTATGGGGCAGTCTTTATGTTTTAGGCAGATATATATTTTATCCAAAATCTTTTTCTTATATCAACTGTTGTCAAGCACCATTATTATTGTCAATATTGAAATTTATAGTCAATAAAACTCAACTTGACATTGAAAAATAAAATGAGCTTAATGTCACTTAAATGTTTTAAATTTAATATGATGATATATGCCATGAATTGATAATGTAAGGTACAGTAGGGGATGGCTCTCCGACCCCACTGCACCAATTACGGGGAAAATAAATGGGCAACCTATGTTGCTGAAAAATTAAAAAAAACAAAAAACAAACAAACTTAAAACACACACACTTTTGTTGAAAACAAAACAAAACAACAACACATTTTCTGCAGTATTTTTTCAAATGTTGTAAAATGAATACGAAATTCCCCTTCTGCCGCCGATTATTTTCAGAACACAAACATATAAGTTTTTTTATTTGATTGATTCAAATAAACATTAATCACTTCAGCGCCCGCAAATATCGTTTTCAAATTAAAGTTTTGTAAGATATGTTGATGAATTCCCGATGCTAAACTGTAAGTCATTCGTATATATATGCGTTTTTTGTTGTTTTTGTTGTTGTTTTTTAAGCCTCTTATTCTTTAATATTTTTTATGTATCTCATAATCTGTATTGAAAATTTGAATTTTATTACACATGGACTATCAAATTATGATGCGTTGCCCTAGAATTGAATAAACCTTCTAATTACACAATACGGGATCATTCATTTGATTGAAGACTGATCTTTGTGTCTTTCTCTGAAATAACTTTTTCCTTGTTAAAACATATTTGACCACATATTTCTGTCATTTAACTGTTCACTTTACAGCTTTATCACACACCCGTGCCGATTTTGCGACTCCGTAAATATGGTATTGCACGGCCGTGCATATATTTTGACGTGACGTCATTAGCGTTATACAAACATAGTGTAAAGACGTGCTAAATATTAGCGTTATACTATAGGCGCGTCAATGAAATATGACTCTTATTTCACCTTAAACGGTCTTTATTTTTGGTATGTGATAAATAGAATATTAAATTCGTGTAAGTTCATTACTGAATTTATTGCACTCGTTGAATAAAATAATATTATGCTCGCCAGAGGCTCGCATAATATCATTTTATTCAACTCGTGCAATAAATTCAGTATTGAACTTACTTATTCAATATCCTCTATATATGATATAGCGGTTTATGAGCGTTTTCCGCGTACAGCCTCCTAGGGTGTACTAATAAGTTAGTTTTCCTTAGTTATCACGCATGTCTCTGATGTAAGCGACAATTTACCATTATTTTTCTTTAAAAAATATTATGGACTATTAATGGTTTATATCAACAAAAGAACATGCATGATATTGAGACTATCTAGTTAATGACCCGTCATAAACAGTTGGTCGCTGCGTAGTAATTGGAAAATTGTTATCAAAAATAATAAAGAATATTTGCCATCTAATTAAAGCATTTACTTATAAATTTTCATTTATGCTTTTTGTTAAAAAATTATTGATAAAGTTATTATGTAGAAGGGTTTTTTATACCAGAACTATTTATTACAGACGTACGTATGCCTAAACCTGATTACCGCGGCAGTATGACGTCATGGAGTAGTGATTTTGAAAAAATAACAAACAAAAATCAATAATTTTTCAGAGAATTATTATCTGATATGAAATTAAAGAATGAAAATATTTTCATATTGTAAATGTCTGTGATGAGTGATGAGTCAGCTTAGAAAAAAATCAAGGTACTATTTTTTGACCTGATTACCGCGGCAGTAAGTTTTGACGGACGGTATTAAAATTGGGTCGGCATAGCCTCCCCAAAAATGTAACAGTCATTGAAAATGATCTCTTTATCTTCTTTATATGAAACTCCGATGCACACTTGCAACGTCCCGCGTTAAGAGGTTACAAAATCTTTCTGTTTTAGTCCGTTTTATGGCATTTTCTTCGTACAAAATCCATGTTTACGCCAAGTCAGAACCTACGCAGGAAAAAAATATGTCCACACTGTGTGGAAATCATAAAATGGGGAATACAGAGGAAAGTCAGAAGGATATAATTGAATTTCGATCTTTTTTTAAATGAATTTCACCATGTTCACAAGTTGTTTTTTTTTTTTAAAAAAGGTTTAAACCTTACCTTACATTTGAGTGTTCAAGTACACTTCTTAATCAACAGAAATTAAAATATTTTCTACCGATGATCAATTTTATGATCCATATACTATGTATTATAAATCTTTATTATAATTCTAATATCACCATCATTCTGATATCTTCATTGTCACTCTGATATATCTTTATAATCATTAAATATCACCATTATCACTCTGATGCGACTGAATTCAGAATGATAATTATGTATAATAATGATAATGAAGATATCAGAATGACAATGAAGATATCGGAATGACAATGAAGATATCAGAATGATAATTAAGATATCAATCAGAAAATAAAGATATCAGAATAACAATAGAGATATCAGTTTAGCAGTGAAAATATCAGAATAACAAAAACTATATTAGAATGAAAATGAAGATATCAGAATGAAAATGATTAAATTAAGATAACAATGACTGAAAATGATGATATAAGAATGATAAAACATACCAGAATGACAATGAAGATTTCAGAATGATAATGAAGATATTTGTTTATCAAGTTCTGTGTAGCAGCCGTAGTATTTGTATATAGTGTTGTTTTGTTTTTATCCTTCGAGATTATTAATTCCAACACTTTTGTGTGTTGAAAATGAAGTACCGCTCAAGCGCGTGCTATTGGGCGTGAGAGATGTTGTACTTTTCATCATTTTTGTGACAGGACTCAATAACAAAAACAAAAGGGCCATGATGGCCATGAAATCGCTCACCTGTATATATGCCTCCCCGGCAGACCAATTTTAACCTAGGGCCCTTATTTGAACAAAAATGGTAGACACCCATTAGAAGATGTTTCATGCTAAATATCTTAGCTCTTGCTCTGAGGTGTTTTAAAAGAATCGTTTTTAAGTTTTTACTATATGCATTAAGGAAAACCAATCACCCCATGGGGCGGGGCCAATTTTGACCCGAGGGCTTTTATTTGAAATAGACTTGGTAGACACCCACTAGAAGATGTTTCATTCTTAATAGCTAAGCTCTAGCTATTTGGGTTCTTCAAAAGAAGATTTTAAGTTTTTACTATATACACATGTACGAATAAGAAAAATCAATGACCCACCACCTCCCGGGTGGGCCAAATTTTGACCCCAGGCATTTATTTGAACAACTTGGTAGACACTGTTCATGGCCTAGCTCTTTCGGTTTACTAAAAGAAGACACTTTAATTCTTTCTTTCGGTTGCAATGGCAACAGAAGTTCTGCTGGAATTAAATTCTTTGATGACTACCAAAGGAATATTCCTGTGAAGTTTGGATGAAATTGGCTTAGCAGTTTATGAAGAGGATGTCGTTTAAAGTAGAAGTTTACCGACAGTCGGACGGAAAGCGATCACAAAAGCTCACCATGTCTCTTTTTGAGCTAAAAAATGAGAACAAAGATCAAAGGCAAGGTGACATCCACGGAACGCAGTCCCCCGACACAATCAAGTCATACAGCAAACCGAGTAAATTTTCATGTAATTTTGTTGTTATTTATATGCAAGATTTCTCAAACTTACTTATAATGTACACGGGTCATACAATAACATTCAGCTTTATAATATATACTATAAGGAGAAAACTCGGATCATATCACATGCAGTAACAACGTATTTACAAAATTGAAATAATTTGTATAAAGTCATATGTGACATCTTATAACTGTAACACCTTGTATATATCATGTGTTAATGCATTTTGTAGACTTGTCGATTGCGTTTTATCTTACACGTTTTTTCACGAGTCTACAGTGCATATATTTTACAAATGTTTTTCCCAAGTCAATGTCTCGTTCCTAGTACAGTGCATATATTTTACAAACGTTATATCACCAGTCAATGTCTCATTTCTAGTACAGTCCATATATTTTACAAATGTTATTTCACCAGTCAATGTCTCATTCCTAGTATGGTGCATATATTTTACAAACGTTATTTCACCAGTCAATGTCTCATTCCTAGTACAGTGCATATATTTTACAAACGTTTTTTTTTCATCAGTCAATGTCTCATCCCTAGTACAGTGCATATATGTTACAAAAGTTATATCACCAGTCAATGTCTCATTCCTAGTACAGTGCATATATTTTACAAACGTTATTTATGTACTGGCAGCTTAGTCTTTGCTATATATGGAAATAGTGGGAAGTAAATATTTGACAAGGTTTATAAACCAACTTGTTCTGCAAGAGAGGAAAAAAATGATACACAAATCACATTTTGTACAATCTTTTATTAAGAAAAGTCACACATTCATGCTATCAAAACCAATCAAACAAACATGATTTATTTAATAGTACTACATTAATAACAAAAACAATATAATGCTCTCTATGAAGCTTCCATGATAAGATCATATACTGAATACTGTTTTCCATAAACAATTCATGTTTTAGACAGTCATGTTTTGTATATATGTATATGTACAATCGACATATTCGAGCATGAACTTATCTTAACTTCATATACGGTAGTATTGTTTTAGCATAAACATGGCCAAAACAATAAATATATAAGTTACCAAGTATATGTAATTAAAGGATTATAAATGTATGAGATGGATTTAATCATACAATATTCACTAAACAGACTTAATTAATATATAATGCACAATTGACATAACATATTACAGCATGAACTTATCTTAACTTCATATAGAATTGTTTATGCATAAACATGGACAATATAGATTTGTTATGAGTACATGTAATTTGAATGTTTACAAATATACTAGAATTATAAAATCTATATTCCAAGTCACAAACAAACATGTCTGATGCATATGTTCACAAGACATAACAAATCTAAGCATGAAATAAAGATAAACATTCATATATCTAGTTAACAATTAATAACATCTTCATGTAATTATTTGTTTACTTATATACCAGATGAATTTACTCTACATATACTTTTAAAGTTTAAAGGCACATTTCGCATCAGAAATTAATAGATTTATTTTTTGAAAAAGAACCAATATAAGTTTTATAATGTTGTAATAATATATTAAGAAAAAAGTGATATTCTTATCACCTGCCAAAAAGTTGAGTTTGTTATTCGAGATGCAAAATGTTACAAAAATGTAATTTGACTTCCATATATAATACTTATTCACCATACTTGTACTGGTTGCTAAAATGCAAAGGAAACAAAAGTTGACTTTGATATATGGCCAATGAAAAACGTTTTGGACACCAAAAATATAAACTTTGAAAAATAACTTACTGCATTTTCTAAGCTTAATGGGCCTTTTAATCAAACATGAATAAATACAAAACAAACCTGGTGTATGGACAATGAAAAACTCTTTGGATACAAAAAAATTAAGCTTTTGAAAAAATAAAGGGATTGCATTTTTTTAAGGCTTAATGGGCCTTTAAATCAAACAGGTATAACTGTTTAAGATGTACGTAGGATTACATGTCCCAAAATCTTTCATTATATAAAATAATGTTATCTTATTTTCATTAAAGCATTGCATTAGCATGTCACTATACAACAAACATTTATTAACATGAAATAATATGTTTACATTATGTACCAGAATTTCATGTTTCAAACTTTCATGCAACAAACAGACATGTGTAAACTATATTTTAAAAATAAAATATCTTAATCTTGGGTAATTTCTAAAAATCAGCAAGATAAAAAAATAAACACCTATTAAAAAAATTTTATTATTCCATACGTCTGAAAAAATTAAAATATTTTTTGCATTGTCGGGAACCCCTAATACAGTTTGGTGAACTACATTCATTCAAACCCGTAAAGCTTTAAAACCCAGGATGTTTTTTAAAACAGTTATTAAAAAATATCTTTTGTTTTTTTTCATGTCATTGTTTTTTCATAAGTAAAAAACATAAAATTTTTCTTAATTTTTGTTAACATCAGCAAAAAAATTAATTTTGTATGCCATTTAAATTTTTAAAATTTTTGGTTTTTAAAAAATGCCAAATTTTTTAATAAAAAATTTTAATTAACTGTTTTTATAAAAATTTTATTGACTAAAAAATCTAATAGTATTAACCTTATAAAATTGGCGTCTGTGTTTAAGAGGCTTTGGATCCGAGAGTAATATTATCCCTTTAGGTTAGCTGAGATTGTATTTTTTCCCCGAGGGGATTGGGAAATGTTTGCCGGGGAAGGAAAAATCCCCATTGCGGGGGGTCGAGAAGTTATAAAATATCCCCCAAGGGGAGTCCCTTTTTATAAACCCGGGGGGGTAGCTGTAAAGATTTTTATTTTTAAGGGGGGCTTTTGAAATGGGATTATATCCCTTAGATTTGCCGACAAATGGGAATTCACCAAAAAGGGGGGTTAAATGGGGTTTATCCTTTGAGGGGGAAATTTTCGGGTGGATTATCCCCGAGGGGCGTGGAAAATTGGTAAATTACGGGAAAGGGAAACTTTGGGCTTGTATATTCCCAGGGTTTGCTGGGGAATGGGAAAAAACCGGGGGGGCGGGGGTGATACTGGTTATATCTTGAAAAGGGGACCTTGGGAATTTTATTTTCCACGAGGGGCGCTTAGAAATTAAAAATTTTTCCCGGAGGGCAGCTGAAACTTTTTTCACTGAGTTTTCGGGAACAAAGCCTTTTGAAAAGGGCCTAGCCTTTCCCCCTGACAGCCCTGAATTTTTTCTAAAATTTTCATTTCTATTTTAGCAAAATATGAAAGTATTAAAGAATTTCTTTTACTTTTAAATCGTGTATAAAATTGTTTTAATTAAAAAAAATTTTACACTGTTTTTTTAAACGTTTTATCGTCATCAAAAATTTTCAGCAAAAAATTTCCCTTTAAAAAGCTCCATTTGGGTTCCAAAAACCAAAAAATAAAAAATAAAAAATTTTTAAAATTTAAAAAAGATTAAATTGGGGTATTCAAAAAGGAAAAAAAAAATATTAAAAAAATTACTAGAAAAAATTTAAAATCGAATTTAAAAAAGTGTAATTTTAAAAGGACTTTTTGCTATAAAAAATTTAAAAACTTTTCAAAGGAGTGTGCTTTCTAAACCCCCAGGGGATGGATAAAGCAATTTTTTAAAATTCAAAAGGGAAAAAATTCTGTCAAAAATTTTAGGGGTTTTAGTCCATGGGGCTCGCCCTGCTTCCTTTTTTACTCCCCATATATTTAAATTCTAAAACAGTAAAAATAAATTTTGAGTACGTTTAAAAAACCCCAGTGGAAATCGTTTTAAAACTTTGAAATTTTAATTTTCTGACTAACGTACGTTTAAATTTACACATTTTATCGTTTTTTATTTCCCCCTATATCAAAAATGTAAACCCATTTATCCTTTGGGGGAATAAATTTTAATGACCCTTTTTACTTTCTCTTAGTGGGAAAATTTTTATCCTTTTTGTCCTTTTTAAATGTAAAGGGATTCATATATAAAAAATTTTTTTTCTTTTTATTTAAATGGTATTTTAAAAGCCTTTCCCCTTGGGCATATTTCATATAAATTTTATTTAAATTCCCCTGTCCAATATATTGGGATAACCCGGTTTTTTTTATTTCCATTCCTTTTTCCCATAATAATAAATTTTAATTTTATTACACCCTTTTTTCTTTTACCTTCTTCCAAAAACTGTTATACCTTTTCCCCTTTTCCCTACCCTCCCTATAACTTTTTACCTTTTTGTCCCAAAAAATTATATTTGGTATTTTTAAACCATTTCATTGGGGCCTATTTTTATAATGGGTTTTTTTAAAATACCCTTCCTTGTCCTTTTTTTAATTAAATGGTTTTTAAATGGCCCCGTCCTTTTATCTATAAATGGATTTTAAAATTAACAATCTTTTTTCCCATATATTTATATTTAGTATTTATAAAAATCATTTTATTTTTCCCCTTTTTCTATACTGGTTTTTTTATTATACCCCCTTCCCAAATATTGTAAACCCGGGTTTTTTTTTTTTAAAAATTCCTTATCCTATACACCCTTTAAATTGGGATTAAAATTTTAAACATTTACTTGTTCCCATGTAAACGTGAACTGTATTTTTTATACCTTACAAATTTTCCCAAAAATATATTTAAAGGGTATTTATTTTTTCAGTTTTCTTAAACTTTTACATCTTCTGCCCCTTTTCATAATGATAGAACTGGTATTATATAATTTCCCGATTCCCCTTTTCCTTTTTTCCCTAAAAATGGTATTTATATATACCATTTCCCTTTCCTTTTTTTTTGACTTGGGTTTTTCATGTTATCTTTTTTTCTTTTAAAAAATTTTACCATGTAAAATTTCATTTAAAAAACTGTTTTATGAAAAATTTCTATTAAAATTTTTTATTCTTTAAATTTTTATTGTTTTTTCAAATCTTTTTATGCTTTAATTGAACATTCTTTTTTTTAAACTATTTCTTTTCCCCAAATTATATCTTCCCCTTTTAAAAAAAAGCCCTTTCTTTTAAACAGAAAATATTTTTTTTTTATATTTTTACTTTCATTTTTTCATTATTAAATTTTTTTGGAAAAACCAATTTTACATATTTCTTTCTCAAATTTTAAAATTTTACAATGATCCGAAATTAAAAATTTAATGAACTGTTTTTTAGGGGTTTTTTTTTTATTGACTACATTCATTATTTAAATTATAAATTTTGTAAATTTTTGGTGAAATTTTAAAAGTCTATTTTTATTTTGTCTTTTATATGGAAAAAATTTGATTAAACCCCTGTGTTAAGGGTGGGATTCTCTCTCACTATGTTTATTTTCAGAATTTTTTTTTTGTCAAAAAAAACAAAAAAAATTTTCTCTTTTAAAATGCAATAATTTTGTTAATTTCCCATGTTAAAGTCATTGGGATCCCCTTTTCCCCTATGTTTAAAATTTTAGGTCATTTCTTTTTTTTCCAAAAAAAACAAAAAAAATTTTCTTTTAACATGCAAATTTAGGGTTTTAAACACTTTTTAAAGTCATGTTTTTTTTTTTCACTGTGTTAAAAAAAAATTTTAAAAACTATAATTTATTGTTTTAAAATTTGAAAAAAAAAAAGTTTTAAAAACTATGTCTACATGGCACTTTTATACTTTTTTTTTGAAAATTTTAAAAACCTTTATATAATCACGTTTAAATGAAATAACTGATTTCCCGGTTTTTTTACTACTGTTTTAGCTTTATTTTCCTTCCCCTCTAAGTCCCCCTGATTAAACAATGTTAAAACCCATTCATCATTAAAATTTCCCCCCTCTCCTGATATATACAGTTTCAACTCACTTTACCCTGGACCGTATTAGGAAAACCCCGGAAAATTAACAAACTGGGCCTGTTTTTTAAAAATTCATTTACATATCAAATTCTTGTTTTTTAAAATTTCATTTTCTAAAGGTTTAAAGTATTATTTTTGTCGTTTCCTACACTGCCCTAAATTTAAACTTTACTGGATGTGTAAAAATGGTTACTGTGTGTTTTCTTTTTTGGGTTGGGATGATATAATTTGGGTTTTTGTTATATTTCCATACCCAATTTTAATTTTTTTTAATTTGTAAGTTTTTTTTTATTATCAAAAATTTTATTATTACATTTTTTAATTCCATAAAACTAAATATTTTTAAAGGGTTTTTAGTTCGATCTATTTTACACTAACAGTATTATACAAATTAAAAGGGATGAAATTGTGATGTTTTATAAAATTTTAAACATTCTGGTTCCCAAATTTTTAAAGTAACTAAAAAAGATGTTATTTTTTCAAATGTTTTGGTTTCCCCCAAAAAAATTATAAAATTTTGGGGGTTATCATGATCATTGTTATATTTTTCCTTTATTTCTACAAGATTGATTTTCCCAGGGGAGGTTAAATAAACCCAATGTTTTTTTCACGGGGAAAACTTGTAAGGTAAGGAATCATAAAGAGACAGAGATTTTTTGGGTTTAAATATTTACTTTAATTTTTTCTCAGAAACACAAATTTTCATCTCATCAAACTTTGTGTTTCTTTTTAAACCCCTTTAGACGTCTTGAAAATGTTATTGCAATTTTTTTTTAAAATGATAAAAATTGGTAAAAATTTTGTTTAAATTTTGCATTTTAAAATGTTGATTTCATTTAATTTAAAACAAAAACGGGTCGGGAAAAATTTTTTATGCTTGGGGCAAAACTTGAACAAACAAAATTACAATTTTTTACTATCATTTTGGGCCCCAAACTCCTATAAAAAAATTTCAGGAAATTTCTTTCCATCTACATATGGGTTGAAATTTTTCCATTGAGTCAAATAAGCTTTGTATCAGTAAAACCAAAACATTTTCCCCTTAAAGAATTCTTATTTTCTCCTGTATTTCCTTAACACGGGTCTTTTTGACCAGTATCTATATGTATTTTAAAAACTGTTTTCTAATCTAGGTTTAAGACCTATGCTAATGATAAATTTGACGGCCCTAAATTTTTTTTATGTTTTAAATTTCTTTAAAAAATCATAAAAAAACTGAAACCTTGCCTTTAAATAAAAATTTTTTTTGTTTTCCTACTATCTGGTAACTTTTCTTATCTTAAAATTTATACCAATATTCATGCGCCAGAAATTCTTGCATTGGGTTTTTGAATGAAAAAGGGAAAAATGAGCTTTTTAGGTTTAGGGAAAAGATAAAACAGGACTTTTTCTTCTGTCAAAAATTTCCCGTTTCGACATGTTTCTCGGTTTTATTTTGATTTTTTTCCAAATCATCCCAAAAACAGGGTTTTTTCAAAAGTTTTAAAGGAAAATTATCCCTTTGGATAATTTTAACAATGTCTCATAAACCAAGTGGACATTTATAATTTAAAATGACATTTTAATTCCCAATTCTCTAATCTTTTAAATTTCTGGGGAGTTTTAACATTCTGGAACTTTCTTTCTCCGTATTACTTCTGGGTTTTTTTTATTTTTCCGGTGAAATAAATTCTAACCCTCCGTTAAAATTTGAACCCTTTTTTTTTTATCGAGTTTTTCCTCCCCATTTGACAACCCAATTTCGGAGATAAAATTTGGGACCCGTTTCAGGTCCCCCAGACGGGTTCCCAAGTTTTTTTTACACAATTAGGGTCTTTAAAATTCGTTCAATTTCGTTATTGTTTTCTTTTTCTTTCTTTTTATGTGTTTTTATCAAACCCCTTTTTTTCTCAATAATTGATGAAACTCTCTTTAATTCTCTCAAACTGTGAAATTTTCCCCCGGCCGTGTGTGTAACAAATGGGGTATTTCTTTTTAAAATCACTTTTGGGGGGCCCGCCCGGGAATCATTCCCGTCTCACTTTTCAAAAAACCAAATTATCTTAAAACCCTAAAACAAAAAATTTTTCCTTTTTTAGGGGTTTTTTTTTTTCCAGAAGTTTACTTAAATTTTTTTCTTATAATGCGTTTCAAACATTTCTTGGGGTACTTCGGAATTTTGCCCTTTTTCTAAGGGGAAATATTAAAAAAAAAATCAAATTTTTTTATTTCTTGACTCCCTTTAAATCATCATTTTCATTGCGTCCTCCCGTGGGGCCTTTCAAAAAATCATCATTTTCTTTTTTCCCAAACACTGGGGGCTTCAAAATTCCAAAATCATCATTTTCTTTGTGTTTCCTCACTGGTGTATCAGCAACAGTTTTATGAAATATTTTAAAAAATACTCTTTTCCCGACCCCGTTTAACTTTATTTTGTACAATGAGTGCTTACAATCAAAATCATCATTTTTTATTTGTTCCAAACATGTGTGCCATACCCAAAAGTTGGGTCAAAAATTTACAGAAAATACTTTTACCGACCTGGGTCTCCAAAACATAAAAAAATTTTTTGTGGTTCCCCGTTTTTTGTGAAAATCTTGCCCGGGTTTTTTCTATTTCCTGACTCACCCCGTCCCTTTTTTATCTTTCTTGTTAAGTGGGTTTTATTTTAAACTCACTGAAGTTTTAATTTTTCCCCATCTGGTTGTAAAGGGATTGCCCGTCTTTAAGAATTTACTGCAATTTTTCTATTTTAATTTGGTTACCCAAAAACCCGAAAATTTTGGGGGAGGCCAAAAAAAAATCCCGCAATTTCTCACAAAAATTTTCTTAAAATTACAAAATTCCTCACAAACTTTAAAATTCTTGACATTGTAAAATTTTATGATTTTTTGTAAGTGTTTTTTTTGTTAAAAAACTCCCTGAGGGGACCCGGCCCCAATGTCACAAAAAAAAGTAAAAATTTCCCAACCGAAACTTTTGTTACCCGGTGTTTGGGGCATTCAAACTAAAACAGTGAAATTTTAATTTTTTTCTTGGAATTTTGGAAAACGTTTGAAAATTTTTTTCCAAATTTTTTGGGAAAACGTTTTTAAAAACCTTTTTTAGTTTTTCAAAACGAAAAAAAACAAAGGTACTGATGTTCTCCCGGGACTAAAAAACGAAACGGAGAATTTTTTTTGTATCGGGAAAACAACGAAAATGCGAAATGGGAAAATTTCCAAAAATCCATAAATTTTTTAAACAAAAATTTTGGGTTTTTTTTGTTAATTTTTGTTTTTACATATTTTTGTTGAGAAATTTTAAAAAACAATTTTTAATATTTTTTTAAAAGCATTAAATTATTTAAAATTGTTGTTTTTCTCCATTCAATGATGAATTTTTGCTAAACGTCGGGGTTGGAAACTGACTACACAAATTTTTTAAAATTTTCTATTTAAAATTTGGGGGCTTTCGTTTTTAAAAATTAAAAATTAGTATTTAAATTTGTAAAGGTTTTAAAAATCTGATTTTTCTGGCTAAAAAATTTACCCTTTTTCAATCAGTGTAAAGGGTCCTATTTCAAAGGTTTACTTTGTTTATTGACACCCCTTCAGGAAAAACAAAATTCGTAAACCTTTTTACAAGGAACAAAAAAGTTGAGTATTGGGAAAATAAAAAAAACCCGCACAAGAAGGGAAAGTTTTTTCCCGAGATTTCTCTTTTAAATTGATCAAAGTTTTTGAAAACATGGCTAAAAAAGAATTTTCCGCCTCATAATAGAACATTTTTGGCTTCAAATTTAAATTTGTTTTATATTTCTTTTTGTTGTCTTTGTGCATATTAATTAAAATTTTATTAAAAAAAAAAATCGATCTC
>NW_026858979.1:0-13745 GCF_026571515.1 Ruditapes philippinarum
CTTTGGGTTTTGGGAAAAATGGCATAAGACAACTTAAAGAAAGAATTGCAAATTGCAGAAAATGGCATAAAGCAAGCTAATATTAGGTTGTTAGGTATGTATAAAGCAACCAAAATTTTAGAGATAGTACAAAGACGGGAAAATGTTACATGTGTATATTGTAACCTTAATTTTAAAAAAATTTTTGAAAGGTAACAATAGGGTTTTAATTTTTATCTAAACACTAAAAGTGTTTTTTTCCCAGTATTCAAAATATAGGGAACCACCAATATTTAAAGCAGTTTAGCAATAAATTTCATCCAAATTTATAGAAAATTTTATAAAATAAAATAATTAAAAAAAAAGGAGAAAAAAATAAAACCTAAATGTTAGGGTGTAAACAAAAAAAAGGGGTGGCATAACTTTAAAAATATTGGTGATGTGTGGATTAAAAGAGAGGCAATAAAGTCGAGATCAGATGCATAGTCATAAAAAACATTGGAGATGTGTACAAAAAAAAACAGATGAAACTTTTTACTGAGAGTTAGAAATCTGTTCAAAAGGAAATATGGCATACGAATCCAAAATTTAAAGATATTTAAAAGTAAAACAACGCTTTAACCATTTTAATTAACATAAGAGATTTTTACAAGTAAGGGGAAACATATTCAGTAAATTTATTTATTAAAAAAATAATTGTTTGTCAAAATCCAGGGAAAGCCATTTGGGTCTTCCTTTCGATGGTTATGCTTTTAAAAGGGCTTGTGAAAATTTTTATTGAGAATAAAAGGCCCTTCGGGACACCCTTGAACCCTTACCAAGAAAAAGGAAACCCTGGTTACAGGGCTCGCATCACATAAAAATAAACCGGAATTGTAATGACTTTTTGGTTGGCGGACAAACGAAGCCTGTGAATTTTTTTTCTATACCCCAAACTGATGTTGGTACTTTTCTGACTTCGGCACAAAATCACAAGTGCCAAAATGACCTTCTCAAAACACTGCTAGTTATGAGTAAAAATCATGGCTAGATTTTGTGCAATTTTTAAAAATTTATTGGTTAAACTTCTGTAATTTAATATGTTCTAAAATTTTTAACCTTCTTAAAATATTTGAAATAATAACATAATACCACAAAAAAAACATTTAAATTAACAATGACTTTCCATTAAAGATGTATGTTAATTCAAAATTTGTTTGTGTTTTTTTAAATTAGTAAGTGCCATGGAATCTAAAAATATTACTTTAGGACACAACGGGCTAGGCATATGAGGGTCATGACGGGAGTAACCCCAGATGGAAAGTCCTTTTATTTGATTATTAATAGCTGAAAATTTATTCCCCTTTCCTCTCTCAGAATATTTTATAATTTAATTTTAGAAATTTTTTAAATTATGTAAAAACCGAATTCTGTGACTTAAACTTATGATTTTTTAAAAAACTAAATAATATTTTTAAATCTAAAAATATTTATTTGCAAAACACCAAACTTTGATTTATGAAAATTCTAATTTTTACGACTGAGGGGATCCCAAATTTGGTTTTAAACCAATTTAAAATGGGGTTGGGGATGCCTTTCCCAACCATACATCAGTTTGAGTTTTAGTGTACTAGACCAATAATTTTCCCTTTCCCGAGTGTAGAATTCCCCAACTAGGGAAATTAAGTATTTAAAGGCAAACAAGAGTTACCTTCTTTTTATAAATTTTAAAAATTTAATTTTTCATTAATTAAACCATTTTAATTAGTTTAATTTTAAATTTTAAAATAAACCCCAAGTTTTTAGTTAAATGAATAATAATAATTAAAATTTGATTAAAAATAAAAAAACGGCCAGCCCTTTACAAAAAATTTTTAATTTGATTTCAGATGCGACCTGAGGTCTTGGGGCAAAAAGGTTGAGGCAGACATTATAAAGTAAACCAAAGGGGGATTTAAGGTTAAATTTTGATGTTTATTCCCCTAAAGGGGGGGGGTTTTCTTATGAATGCAATTACAATTTTAAGGACCAGTATAGTCAGAGAATCTAAAAGCCTAAAGCTATTTCACCCTGAGTAACAGTTAAAAAATTCTCTGACGATGACTTAAAAACTCTGGTTTGAATGTTTAAAATCAAGAAAGAATAGGGAAATGATATAATACAGTTGTGCAAGGATCAATGAATAAAATGTTTTTTTTTTAATTTTAAAGAGTCTATGTTGTTTATTTTTCCATGTTATATATTCCTTTCTTGATGGTAATGAAAAACCCAATTTTTCCCCAAATATGCAAAACTCACGCTTATTTTCCCCAAGAAAAGGCTAAGGCCCCTTCCCTAAAAAAGTTGTTTTGGCCCTGCCAGCCTTACTGCTGGAAGAAAACCTAAGGTGCCCCTCATTGCATTATTTTTAGGTAGTAAAGGACTTAGAAAGAACCAAATGACGTTCATAAGCTAGTTGATAGCTTTCACATAAAAGAAGTAAAGTCACTTGTATGGATTCAAACCCACAGAAGTGAAAGGAATAACTATACCACTCAGCCATGGACACCCTGTGAGATATATACAAGTATACATAGTAAGAATGAAGTAAACATAAATATTAGAGATGAAATACAAGTAAACAGGGGGGAAAATTAATGTTTACATAAATGTGTGGAAAGTATACAAGTTAGACAGGGAAACAGATGTTTATGAAATTTTGTTGAAGATGTATATAAGTAGAAGGGGAAGCATGAAGATTAAATTAATAATGGAGATGCATACAAGTAGACACAGTGGGATAAATTAAGATAAATATTAGAGATGTTTACAAGTAGACATGGTGGCATAAATTAAGATACACATTAGAGATGTTTACAAGTAGACACAGTGGCATAAATTAAGATAAACATTAGAGATGTTTACAAGTAGGCACGGTGGCATAAATTAAGTTAACATTAGAGATGTTTAACAAGTAGACACGGTGGCATAAATTAAGATAAACATTAGAGATGTTTACAAGTAGACAGAGTGGCATAAATAAAATAAATATTAGAGATGTTAAAAAGTAGACATGGTGGGATAAATTAAGATAAATATTAGAGATGTTTCAATAGAACGGGGGCTAAAATTTAAAATTAAAAAAATAGAGAGTTTACAAGTGACAGGGTGATAAATTAAGATAAAAAATAAAATGTTCATAGAAACCGGTGGCTTAAAATTAAAATAAATATTTTGAGATGCTACAATAAACAATTGGGAAAAAATTAGATAATATTAGAGATGTTTAAAGAAGCAGGGTGGAAATTAAGTAAAAATTAGAGATGTTTTCAAGTAGACAGGGTGGATAAAATTAAGTTAAAAATTAGGATTTTTTAAGAGACCGGGGATAAATTTTAAACAAAATTTTTGAATTTTAAAGTAAAAGGGGGGTGGCATAAATTAAAAATAAAATTAAAAGATGTTTACAATAAAGGGGGGTAAATTAAAATAAATTGTGAGATGTTTAAATAGACAGGTGCTAATTTTGACGAATATTAGAGATTTTACAAGTAGACCGGTGGAATAAAATTTTAAAACAAAATAAGAACGTTTTAAAATAAACAGGGTGGATAAAATTTAAAATAAAAATAGAGATTTAAAAAAGAGGGGAAAGGGGGCTTAATTAAAATAAATTTTGAGTCATAAAGGTGCACATTTGGATAAAATTAAAATATTTAGAGATTTTACGGTAGCAGGGTGGGATAAATTTAGATAAATATTAGAGATTTTTACAAGAAGAAGGGGGGCATCAAATTTAAAATAAATTTAGGATGTTTTCAAGTAGACGGGGGGATATAATTAAAAAATATAAGAGATTTTACAAGTAGACAGGGTGGCATAAATTTTAAATTAAATATTAGAGTGTTTTTTAAAATGACAGGTGGATAAAAATTTAAAACAAATTTGAGATGTTTACAAGTAGACGGGGTGGATAAATTAAGATAAATATAAAAAGATGTTTACAGTAGACAGGGGGGCATAAAATTAAGTTAAATATTAGAGATGTTTAAGTAGACGGGGTGGCTTTTAAAAAAGATAAAAAAAGGTGTTTCAAGTAGAGGGTGGGCAAAAAATTAAGATAATATGTGAGATGTTTAATAAAACGGTGGGGATAATTTTAGAAAAATATTAAGAGTTTTTCAAATAGACCGGTGGAATAAATTAAGTTAAATATTAGAGATGTTTTCAAGTAGACACGGTGGCATAAATTAAGACAAATATTAGAGATGTTTACAAGTAGACGGGGTGGCATAAATTAAGATAAATATAAGAGATGTTTACAAGTAGACAGGGTGGCATAAATTAAGATAAATATGTGAGATGTTTACAAGTAGACACGGTGGCATAATTTAGACAAATATTAGAGATGTTTACAAGTAGACACGGTGGAATAAATTAAGACAAATATAAGAGACGTTTACAAGTAGACAGGGTGGCATCAATTAAGATAAATATTAGAGATCCATACAAGTAATCACGGTGGCATAAATTAAGATACACATAAAGGATGTTTACAAGTAGACACGGTGGCATGAATTAAGATAAATAATAGAGATGTTTACAAGTCGACAGGGTGGCATAAATTAAAATAAATAATAGAGATGTTAACAAGTAGACACGGTGGCTTAAATTAAGATAAATATTAGAGATGTTTACAAGTAGACACGGTGGCATAAATTAAGATAAATATTAGAGATGTTTACAAGTAGACAGGGTGGCATAAATTAAGATAAATATTAGAGATGTTTACAAGTAGACACGGTGGCATAAATTAAGATAAATATTAGAGATGTTTACAAGTAGACACGGTGGCATAAATTAAGATAAATATTAGAGATGTTTACAAGTAGACACGGTGGCATAAATTAAGATAAGCATTAGAGATGTTTACAAGTAGACACAGTGGCATAAATTAAGATAAATATTAGAGATGTTTACAAGTAGACACAGTGGCATAAATTAAGATAAATATTAGAGATGCATACAAGCAGACAGGGTGGCATAAATTAAGATAAATGTTAGAGATGTTTACAAGTAGACACAGTGGCATAAATTGAGATAAATATTAGAGATGCATACAAGCAGACAGGGTGGCATAAAATAAGATAAATATTAGAGATGCATTCAAGCAGACACGGTGGCATAAATTAAGATAAATATTAGGGAGGAATACAAGCAGACACGGTGGCATAAATTAAGATAAATATTAGAGATGTTACAAGTAGACACAGTGGCATAAATTAAGATAAATATTAGAGATGCATACAAGCAGACAGGGTGGCATAAAATAAGATAAATATTAGAGATGCATTCAAGCAGACACGGTGGCATAAATTAAGATAAATATTAGGGAGGAATACAAGCAGACACGGTGGCATAAATTAAGATAAATATTAGGGAGGAATACAAGCAGACACGGTGGCATAAATTAAGATAAATATTAGAGATGTTTACAAGTAGACACGGTGGCATAAATTAAGATAAACATTAGAGATGCATACAAGTAGACATGGTGGCATCAATTAAGATAAATATTAGAGATATAATCAAGTAGGGACAAGTAGAAACCATGCAGTCTTTGTCATCAGTCAGACTATTTTACACACTGCTAAAATACTTAATACACTTGCCTTTGCTGCCCTTTCAGTCTCTTATGTTGATTTGAAATGATGCAAATAGCTCTTCTATATCACACACACAAACTTGTTCTTTGTCCACCAGTACATTACTTCAGGCTTTTAGCAGCTCCTTAAATTCATAAGAATGGGAATACTGTAATATTTTGTATCAAAAATTGTTACCTTTATTTAAAGGTGAAAATACAAAAGAGGCTAAAATCATCATTCATTTCCTGAAACATGGTAAGTTCAAAAAAATATAAATACATTGTATTGAATTAATTAAATTAATCTCTAAGTGAAAAAGCTACATTTATTCTGTCAAAAGCTAAGACAGAGTTATGTCCTCTTGCCTTGAAGTTGGGATGATGGTCATTAACAAGTATTTAACGTTTCAAAAAAATTCCTCAAATTGTAAAGGAAATAAGTTGGGTAGTACTGAAAACTTAACTAAAATTGTAAGTTGAAAAGGGGTATAATTTTGTTAAAATCTAATGAAAAGTTATGTCCTTTTGCCTATAGATGGAGAATATGGTCACCAACAAGTATTCAAAGTTTCAAAGCAATACCTCAAAGGGTAAAGGAAACATGTGGGTTGGTACGGAAAAAAAATTCTAAGTTGAATAAGGGGCGTAATTTTGTCAATATCTAGGAGTTATGTTCTCTTGCCAGAAAGTGGGCATGATGGTCACTAACAAGTATTCAAAGTCTTAAAGCAATATACCTCAAAGGGTACAGGAAATAAGTAAGGTGTTACCAAATGTGTAATCCAGACCCAACACCAGGGTGTGCTAAGGATAGCTCTTCCTATATATAAATAAATAGTTAAGCTAACAAGAGATGTCAGGGGAGACAGCATGCTAGACTTGACATAGTAAAGTAAGACCAAACTATAACAAGAGCCAGTCAAACCAGGCAATGCTCCCCGAATAGGTTTTGGACACAGAGAAGTAGTTTCTTGTAGTTTCAGAATTATGTCCCGGACAAAGTTCAGTGTCAAAATGAACAAAGGGCAATAACTCCAAAATTAGGCAAGGCAGAGTTATGGGTCTTATGCATTGCACTTCTTCTTAATGACATCTATTTAACAACAAAGTTTTTTGTTGACACCTATTGTAGTTTCAGAGTTATGTCCCGGACAAAGTTCAAAATGTAAAAATAAACAAAGGGCAATAACTCCAAAATAAGCCAAGGCAGAGTAACGTTTTTTTGCACTGCACTTCCATTCAATGAGGTTGATCTACCTAGAAAGTTTCTTGGTTATGTCCCTGACAAAAAAAAACAGGCGGAAGGATGGACAAAGCAGCAACTATATGCTTTCGCATATTATAAGTTCAAAGAGGAAATAAAGACGCTACCAGACTTATGATCCTTGTGATACATGATGCAGCATTAATGATATATATAATAAAGATAAAACTAGAACTGTGTCCAAAGGACACGGATGCCCCCACTGACAACATATATATGGTATATAGTGAAAAAATCAACAAAGGGCCATAATTCTGTTAAATTTGGTCGCAGCAAAAATTCCTTCCTTTACTACCATCTACACATTAAGGTTGTTCATCCCTGGAAGTTTAAGCCAAAATCTGCCATCCGGTTAAGAGGAGTTGCGGTTCACAAAATTTCTACATAGTATATAGTAAAAAAATCAACAAAGGGCCATAATTCTATTAAAATTTTGCGTCGCAGCAAAAAATTCCCTCCCTTTACTACCATCTACACATTAAGCTTGTTCATCCCCTGGGGGGAAGTTTAAGCAAAAAAAATTTTTTCTGCCAATCCCCGGTTAAGATGGGGGAGGTTGCGTTCACAAAATTTCTACATAGTATATAGCTGAAAAAATTAACAAGGGCCGTATTTTCTTGTTAAATTTAGTCGCAGCAAAAAATTCCTTCCTTTGCCTGCCATCTACACATTAAGGTTGTTCATCCCTGGAAGTTTAAGCAAAATCTGCCATCCGGTTTAAGAGGAGTTGCGTTCACAAAATTTCTACATAGTATGTAGTGAAAAAATCAACAAAGGGCCATAATTCTGTTAAATTTGGTCGCAGCAAAAATTCCTCCCTTTACTACCATCTACACATTAAGGTTGTTCATCCCTGGAAGTTTAAGCAAAATCTGCCATCCGGTTTAAGAGGAGTTGCGTTCACAAGATTTCGGGACGTACGGACAGACGGACGGAAGGACGGACACTCGGACGGACAAGTGCAACGCTAAATGCTCCCACTCTGTAGGGGCATAATTATTTTTTCAATGTCCATTTTTTTTTTAAAAAAAGGGTGTTTGCTGTATAATTAATTCGTTATAAAGATTCCTGACAGGTTATATGGCCATATATTAAATGGTTATTTGCAATATAACTCTCGTCTAGCGGCTCAGGTTATATATGCCAACAACCATTTATATAGTGTCATATAAACAAATATGTCAAAAACCTTTATAACTAATAATATTCAATGCCTGTTAACCTTTATACATTTTGTATTTAGAATAATTATGTACCTTGAAGCATATATGTTATGATTTTTTACTAATATACATGACACCCCCCCACCCACCCCCCCCCCCCCCGGGCGGCCAATTTTAACCACAGTGCTTTTATTTTGAAACAAACTTCTTAGACATCCATTAGAAGATGTTTCATGCTAAATATCTAAGCTCTACCTCTTTGGGTTTTTTTAAAAGAATATTTTTTAAGTTTTTACTATATACATATATAATGGAAAAACAATGTCCCCCTGGGGCGGAGCCAATTTTGACCCCAGGGCTTTTATTTGAACAAACATGGTAGAGACTCACTTGAAAATGTTTCAAGCCAAATACCTAAGCTCTAGCTCTTTGGGTTTTTTTAAAGAAGTTTTTTTAAGTTTTTTCTTTTGGTTGCCATGGCAACCAGAGTTCTGCATGGAATTAAATTCTTTGAAAAATTTTCAAAGATGACCACCAAAGGAACATTCCTGTGAAGTTTGGATGAAATTGGCAAATTGGCTCAGCGGTTTATGAGGAGATGTTGTTCAAAGTAAAAGTTTACGGACGCCAGACGGAAATCCATCACAAAAGCTCACCATGTCACTTTGTGACAACCATGTCACTTTGTGACAGGTGAGCTAAAAAAAAAAACAAAAAAAAAACATTTTGCTATTAATGATTACGTAGTACATGTATAATGTGAATGTGTTTACAAATTTAACTGCAAGTAGACAACTTTGTAATTCATCATTACAGGAAAACCTAAAATTGACAATAAAATTGTTTAAATGCATATACAAGAAAGTAAATTAACAGTTTAAATTAACATTCTTATGTTTCTCAATGAATAAATTGGCTACTTACATGTAAAGCATTTGCAAAGAACTAAATTCAAAATGTTGTTGGTCAACTGTACTTACTACTACATGTACATGAAAATAACTTGGCATTAACTGTTATCTTGTGAAAGTGTGAAGAGTAAGGTCATGTGACCCTGTATTTTGTCACATTTTTACAGTTTGATGAATTATTGTGCAGTAATAGTGCTAGGGGCTTTACTTTGTGCTATGATCCTTACCCTCAATTATCAATCAATTAAAACTGACCACCTTTACCAGTCACCAATAGACAGGTACAATTGGATTAAGAGATTATGGCTGTTGTAAATACACTATTATTGAGGGCTTAAACATTTAACTTGCTGAAAAAATAACAACTCATAAGGCATTGCCATCAGTATAGAACCAGGCCAGTCTACACATATGTGCAGGCTGACTGGCAGGCTCTATATTTTTGTTTGATTAAATTTGAATTTTTATCTTGATATCCCCAAATATTGGGCACGGTTCAGAACTGTTCACTAATTAGGGGAGATAATGTGTAAGCAGCCAGACAGCTCAGTCGGTCCCACATTTGAGTCCCAGTCAGGCTGCACATTTTTCTCACTCTGTGACATTTGGCCCCTAACGGGGAGGGGGGTCAGGGGGACTGTGGCTACATAATTATAGCTCAAGAGTTTAATTTACATTACTCTGTAACTTTGTGAAACTCAAAGACAAATTTCAATATAGAGGGGATTGAGTATGTCATGGTTCAGAACTGTCCACTATTTAGGGGAGATAGCTTAGTCTGTAAATTGCAGTATGATATTCCCAGAGTCCAGGAATCGAGTCCCTGTCAGGCTGAACATTTTTCTTACCCTGTGACATATTGATAAAATGAAATCAGGAATAGACAATTTAAGAAGTTCAGCAGATGAAGGGTGAAATAAATGTGTATGATAGAATGGATGCAGTAGTTCAGTGGTACCACTGTCTTACTAAAGGTCCAAGGGATGCAAGTTTGATCCCTGCTAACCAAACTCTCTTTCAGATGTGACTTCAAAATTGAGGCACTATTTCTTAAAATGCTCATCTCTCATCCTTGACTTTTCCAAAATTGAAAATAGTTTCAAAAATTGAAGGAGGCCAAGTCCATTTAGAGAATTCAGTAAAGGTAAATAAGTTTTTTTAGATTTATAAGCAATATAAACAGTACATAACATCACATTAAACTTGAGCACAAGAGCAAATTATGCCAGGGCAATATACACAGAATGCAACTTTGTAAGTAACAATAACCAAATAATCTTTAAATAAGGGAACATACTATGAATTCATGATTTTTAAAAACAGGTTTCATATTATATATCCTCATGATAACAAAAAATTGTAACAAGAGGGCCAAGAGGGCCCTGGATCGCTCACCTAAACAAGAGGGCCATGATGGCCCTGGGGTCGCTCACCTGTACATAGGCCCCCAGGGCGGGGCTAGTTTAAACCCAAGGGCTTTTATTTGAACAAACTCGGAAGACACCCATTAGAAGATGTTTTCATGATGTTTTAGTTTTTTACTATACACAATAATGAAAAACAATGACTTTTTGCCCCCCTCCCCCCTCCCCCTGGCAGGGCCAATTTTTAACCCCAAGGGCTTTTATTTGAACAAACTTGGTAGACCACCCATTAGAACATGTTTCATGCTAAATATCTTAGCTCTAGCTCTTTGGGTTCTTTAAAAGAAGATTTTTAAGTTTTTCATTACTATATGCAACATAGGGAAAATCAATGACCCCCTAGGGCGGGGGGCCAATTTTGACCCAAGGGCTTTTATTTGAACAAACTTGGTAAATATCCAATTAGAACATGTTTCATGCTAAATATCTTAGCTCTAGCTCTTTTGGGTTCTTTAAAAGAAGATTTTTGAGTTTTTTTACTGAAAATCAATGACCCCTGGGGCGGGTGCCAATTTTGACCCAAGGGCTTTTATTTGAACAAATTTGGTAGACACCCATTAGAAGATGTGTCATGCCTAAAATATCGAGCTTAGCCTCTTTGGGTTCCTTTAACAGAAGATTTTTAAGTTTTTACTACATGTATATAGGGAAAATCAATGACCCCTGGGTCTGGGCCAATTTTGACCCCAGGGCTTTTATTTGAAAAAACTTGGTAGAGCACTCGATTAGAAGATGTTCATGCTTAATATTTTCGCTCTAGCTCTTTTGGGTTCTTTTAAAGAGCCATTTTTTTTAAAGTTTTTACTATATGCATATAGGAAAATCATATGACCCCCCTGGGGCGGGGCCAATTTTGACCCAGGGCTTTTATTTTAACAGATCTTGGTAGACACTGATTAGATGTTTCATGCTAAATATGCTTAGCCTCTAGCGTCTTTGGGTTCTTTAAGCCAGAAATTTTTTTAAGTTTTACTATACGCATATAGGCACGAAAATCAATGACCCCTGGGCGGGGCCAATTTTGACCCCAGGGTTTTATTTGCAACAAAACTTGTAGACATCCATTATAGAACATGTTTCATGCTAAATATCTAAGCTCTAGCTCTTTTGAATTTTTTAGAAGAAGATTTTTTAAGTTTTACTATATGCATATGAGGGAAAATCAAATGACCCCCCTGTGGCGGAGCCAATTTTGAGCCCCCAGGGCTTTTATTGAACAATCTTGGTAGACACTCGATTAGAAGATGTTTCATACTTAATATCTAGCTCTAGCTCTTTGGGTTCTTTAAAAGGAGATTTTTTTAAAGGTTTTACTATATGCATATAGGGAAATCAAAGACACCCTGGGGCGGGGCCAATTTTGACCCCAGGCGCTTTTTTTGAACAAAACTTGCCGGTAGACACTGATTAGAAGATTTCATGCTAAATTATCTTAGCTCTAGCTCTTTGGGTTTTCATTAAGAGAATTTTTTTTTAAGTTTTACTATATGCATATAGGGAAAATCAATGACCCCCTGGGGCGGGGGCCAATTTTGACCCCTAGGGCTTTTATTTGAACAAACTAGGTAGACATCTATTAGAACATGTTTCATGCCAAATATCTAAGCTCTAGCTATTTTGGGTTCTTTAAAAGAAGATTTTTTAATTTTTTACTATATGCATATAGGGAAAATCAATGACCCCTAGGGCACAACCAATTTTTTGACCCAGGCTTATATTTGAACACTCTGTGGTAGACACTCATCAATAGAAGATGTTTCAGCTTAATATCTTAGCTCTTAGCTCTTTTGGTTCTTTAAAAGAAGATTTTTTTAAAGTTTTTACTATATCATATAGGGAAAAATCCACTGACCCCCTGGGGCAGGGGCCAATTTTGACCCCAGGGCTTTTATTAAACAATCTGGTAAGACACTCACTAGAAGATGTTTCATCC
The DNA here is from genome assembly GCF_026571515.1 of Ruditapes philippinarum. Classification (NCBI taxonomy): domain Eukaryota; kingdom Metazoa; phylum Mollusca; class Bivalvia; order Venerida; family Veneridae; genus Ruditapes; species Ruditapes philippinarum. Next base: position 12,280 of record NW_026858979.1, read on the forward strand.
AAAATATCTGCTCTAGCTCTTTTGGGTTTTTTAAAAGAAAAATGTTTTAAAGTTTTTTCTTTTGGTTTGCCTGGCAACCAAGTTCTGCATTGAAATGAGAATATCTTTGAACAACTTTGTTAAGGTCTTCAACACAAGGGAACATCCCTGTGAAGTTCATTATGATCTGCCTTTTATGGTTTCAGAGGGATGTCGTTTGAAAAGTGTGAACGGGCCCGGACGACGTACGATGTACGACAAACGACGGACGAAGAGTGATCCTAATAGCTCACCCGACATTATCTCAGGTGGCGCAAAAATAGGTCAAAAGTCAAAGTGTAGCCCCTTTTCACCCCCAGAAGCACAATTTGAAAAATTTTTGTACCCCAAGGAAGTTTTTTTGTTAAAATTTTAAAAAACTAACCCAGGGGGTTAGATTGTTTAGTTTTGTTTTCTAATTTAAATTAAACAGTTCATCCTGTCGCAATGAGAGGGGACTAATAAAAAAAGGTTTAAAATTTCTGTCAAATAATTTTAAATTTCATCCATTTGTTTCATCATGTGTAATACAAATTTTATTTAAATTCATAATAAAGACTACGTGCAAAGAGTTTTAATCCATCCCGCAGTTTAAAACATGTTTTGAAATCAAAAAAACTTATTTTTGCAACATTTTAGACTTTTTATTTTTTACTTCCCTTTTTAAATTTTATTTTAAAATGCAAGTAGTATATTAATATAAAGAAATCAAAATTTTAAGCCAAAATCTTTCAGGCATCAAAAAAATTTAGGGATGATCATTTAAAATGCTTTTAATCTGAGAAAATAAAATGTAATAATTGTTATAACTTTATGAAATGTTTTTCTCCAGGGAAACTTACGGATCAGCAAAAAGCTTACCAAAACTATATTTTAATGTTTTCTGAATTCAGTTTTTTGATTAGATTCATTTTTAAAAACTCTTTTTCTTCTTTTTCTTTAATATTTTTAAAATCAAAAATTTTTAATGATGATTTTTTACGTAAAATTTGATGGGAAAAAATTTTAAATCAGCTCAAGTTTTCAAGAACATGAAAAACTTTTTAAAAAAACAATGGGCAATGTCACTTACATAGGGGTGCATTGGTTGGGCCATTCAGAAAATTTTTGATTGTTAACCTATTTTAAAAAAAAAATTTTTATAAGGATAAAAAATGTTGCTTCCCAAGGGAAGACACATTCATCATAAGAGACGGATAAAAACAACATATATATACCAAGAATGTTTAAAAAGGTTCAACATTGGGGGATAAGGTGTAATTTCAGTCAAAATTTTTAAAACCATTATAAGACTTGCATATTTTATAATGCCACTAAATCTGGGGTTTTGGCGAGACTGAAGCCAGTGGTTAACAAATAAATATAATCTAAGAATTGATGGCCGCATTCTTTAAACCTTGCCCGGGCAAGCCTTTGTTTTTGTGAGCAAGAAAAACACTCATAGTTTA
>NW_026858980.1:0-56789 GCF_026571515.1 Ruditapes philippinarum
ACTTAATGCATGATGGTGATGACATTTGTGTTCACATTCGCATGGTGTGCATCATACAAAATTACTTTGTTTATTTAGCTGTTATATTTTGTCATAACCAGTTTGAAGTGGTTTATTATCAAAATATTTAAGATACCAAGACCTAAGGTAACTGTAATCATTAGCAAAACCATGCACCAAGTCAGCCTCCCGAAATATGTCCACACATTTTACAGTTTGATGTTTTATTAAGTTTAGTTATTTTATATTTAAATTTCTTAAACCTTTAACTGACGGTTCAATGATAAAATCGGGATAAGTCTGTCAACACAGTTTCTTTAACAGTGATTAATACCTTTATTATGTAATAGAACGAGTTATTTACGGGGTATAACAGTGGCTCAGGCGACATCGAGGGTTGTTTCTGCAAAAAAAAAACAACAAATGTCGAGGCCGTCCGGTCGAGACGATTTTGTTTGCAGAAACATCCCGATATGTTTCAAATGGAAACCCCAGATAAAATGGACCAATACCGGCTAATGCTGTCTAAGGGATCTCACAGCTATAGCCATATATAATAAGTCAGAGAGCACAGCCGGTTAAATTTGTTGTCGCTGTTAGCAAAAGAAGAAAAAGGAATAACCACAAGAGGTATCAACAACAAATGTTGTAGTTAGATAGATCTAATTGAGTAGAAGTTCAGTGCAAAAGAACTGTAGCTCTGGCTTGCCTGATTTGGAGTTATTGCCCTTTCATTTTTACACTGTGTTTATTGTCCAGGAAATTACCCTTAACTATGAGAGATATCAACAAGAAACTTTGTAGCTAAATAGATCTCACTGGGTAAATGTGCAATGTAAAAAGACCGTTACTTTGCTTAGCCTAATTTTTGAGTTATTGTCCTTTGTTCATTAGTGTCCGAGACATAACTCTGATACTACGAGAGATATCAGCATAAAGTGGTTTTTTGTGTCCAAAACCTGTTTGGGGAGCATCACCCGGTACAACCTGCTCTTTTTTTATATTTTGAATGTGTTACCCCATGCCCCCTTCGAACCTCCGTTCAAAAACTCAACCAATATATAGCAGGTTCTAAAAAAACTCAATCGAGTTATGTGAATCAAGTGAAAAAAATTTACTAGCTGTTGTATATCAAGACAGTGGAAGTGTACCTATTATAATGGGTTAGAAAGAACAAAGAAAAGCTCAAATCCATGCGATAATAAGAAATTATGTAATGGGTTTGTCTTACATATTTTACTAAATTTATTTCAATTTACAGCACATACATATCGCATACCAGTTATAATGTATGACAGGTTTGATCTAGATTGGTTATCAAGTAAACAGGTTGCTTATTCGGAACGTTCATATTATCAGTTGTTTTGAGTGAACAGGAAGTTAGAGGAAATAAAGTATATAAAATTGTTAAATTGTTGTGTTTGATAATTTAACTTCAAAGGAATAGTTTAAACGGTAATGTCAGGTAATTACAACACGCGTTTTACTATTTTTATTACTCACGATGGTTTCTTTTACTTGTATTTTAGCAATTAGGATTTTGTTTTATTCTTACTAACCCATTTTCATTTTTCAATGAGGATTTGAGTATTGCATTGACATAATTTATAACAGTGCTGTTTTTTCCATTGATTCATATACACACCGTACAATCAAATGGGCAGACAGCTGTTCCAGCGTCGACGGCTGTACCAGTATATACATGTCGGTGCGGGGAATACAATTGACGTACGGTAAATATTCATCTATTTTAACATATCCAAACTGTGTTTAAGTAAATCAATGTTATGGATTCATTTTCAACATCCAAAGGAGCATGCTAACAAATTTCTGGCCCTGTGCAAGCTTTACTTCACGCGAATTTTGACTGAAAATAACCACACTATCCGATGAGATGCGGTATTTTTAGTTTAAAGTCACAAAAACTTATATTTTCTCATGATAATACATCCTTTTTTCATACGATTCGTAAACGTCAACATTTCGTCATTAAATATTCCAAACCATACCTTCAAAAAAGCTTTTCTGTTAAAGTTATAAGGTATTTAAGTTTGAGTGTCATCATAATTTTAGTAACGTCATCAGCTGTTCGCCTCTTTTTAATGATAACATGGACAGCAATTCATCGGCAAGAATGAATAACGCTGAAAACCGTTCAAAGAAACAATTTTCAGCGCTTTTGTGCTACAGTAACTAGGAAAGAGTAAAACTTTTTTGTTCATTTAAAATATTACTTTATTCATGATACTTTCTAATTATATAATTTTTATTATTACTTTCTATTATTTGTTGTATCTTAGCTCAGAGGCCTTTATCTCCATTTAACGCACTGTATTTCAATATAAAAAGGTATCAAGATCTATTAATATGTTTCTGAAATGTTAAATTCAAAGAAAGTAAAGGCAAATTTAACGCTTAATACGAATACTCTGTATTATAAATAAATCCATCAAGTGTTATTATAAATAATGGCATATAGTAGACGTGTCCCATGCAGTAAATGGCTTTGTTACCCGAGATGTCTGCCATATAAAATGATTTATTGCATATGTTACTATAAATAGTAATAAAAATGCGTTTCTTTTTTCTGAATATGACATGCGAAAATCCCGTATTTGAGCAAGTGTGCCTATATGCCATATTGGCGCACTTGCCAAGTGTGCCAAAATCCCATATTGAGACTATTTCCGGTTATCACGCACCTGTTGTACAGTAACGGCAGAACGTCCGCGTTGTAATTGACAACCGCATCGCAAAAAAAATGGCCGTCGAAAGGACGTTTACATCTTTAGCGAATCGCTTGATGGATTTAGATAATATAATCGAACAACACGGATAGCCAATTAATAACTATATTAGAACAATTACGTTATTACTTGACTTTCTTACAGTCTGAAAAATTGCTGCGGAACATATGCAATAAACATAAAGCCCTCGGGCAAATAATTCACCAAGTGTGCCAATATGGACTAAAGGCACACTTGCCCCATGTTATAACATTTACTTATTTAAAACATAAAAATTTAAATAATTTTTAAGAATGATTATTATTTCTATTGCACTATACATTAAAACAGATTTTAAGGATCAAAAACAACATCTTTTTCCATGCACTTTCATATCTCGGGTTACACAGCCATTCACTGCGTAGGACTTGTCCACTATATGCCTTTATTAATAATAACACTTGATGGATGCCTTCATTTACAGGACTGAATATTCGTATTAAGCGTTAAATTTGCCTTTGCTATTTGAATTAAACATTTCATAAACCTATTACAGGAACTCCACTGAGGTTTATAAGCCTAAAAACATGAAATTTTATTGTTTCACATAGATAAACATGAGCACTTAAAACATAAATATTAATAAAATATAACCAAGAAGTATAGAAGAAATACATTGAAAATCACATGTTTGTGCTATTCTCAGTCAGATTTTAGACTCTTTTCAATTTTGGGTCATTTTTCACTATTATAATAATTATTCTGGAAAAACGGAGCAAGCTAATGATCGGAAATTTTGCACATAAATTATTAATATAGATCTACATCAAATGGAGAAATAATCTCAAAAAATTATTTCCAGTCCCGTCTTTTAAAAAAAACCTTAGTGGAGTCCTTTAAATAGATCTTGGTACATTTTTATGTTGAAATACAGTGCGGTAAATGAAGATAAAGGCCTCTGAGCTACGATACAACAAATAATAGAAAGTAATAATAAAAATTATATAATTAGAAAGTATCATGAATAAAGTAATATTTTAAATGAACAAAAATGTTTTACTCTTTCCTAGTTACTGTAGCACAAAAGCGCTGAAAATTGTTTCTTTGAACGGCTTTCAGCGTTATTCATTCTTGCCGATAATTTGCTGTCGATGTTATCATTAAAAAGAGGCGAACAGCTGATGACGTTACTAAAATTATGATGACACTCAAACTTAAATACCTTATAACTTTAACAGAAAAGCTTTTTTGAAGGTATGGTTTGGAATATTTAATGACGAAATGTTGACGTTTACGAATCGTATGAAAAAAGGATTTATTATCATGAGAAAATATAAGTTTTTGTGACTTTAAACTAAAAATGCCGCATCTTATCGGATAGTGTGGTTATTTTCAGTCAAAATTCGCGTGAAGTAAAGCTTGCACAGGGTCAGAAATTTGTTAGCATGCTCCTTTGGATGTTGACAATGAATCCATAACATTGATTTACTCGAACACAGTTTGGATATGTTAAAATAGATGAATACTTACCGTACGTCAATTGTATTCCCCGCGCCGACATGTATATACTGGTACAGCTGTCGACGCTAGAACAGCTGTCAGCCCATTTGATTGTACGGTGTGATATAGGGAAACTGTATTACAATTGTCTTGTACCTGCATATATCAGTGTAGTTCTTACAGAGGTTATAACGGGGTGCGGGTATTACACATTTTCAGTGATTCATTAACTGATATTGGTTCAATATTTCTAAGGTTTACATTTGATTCAAAAGGGAAAGGGCACAAGAGAGGGAAAAGCACAAAACATAGTAATTGTTCGCATATTTCTGTTACAAAAAATAATGAAATTGCGATAAAACAGTTATAATACATGTATATGAAAGTCGTCAGTTACCGGGGTATAACACTGGTTAGGCTACATCTCAGGATTCCAAGATGCCGCTCAAGCAAGTGTTATATCCTCGTAACTTACTTGTTTCATTACTTCTGTTGAGGCCATGATGCCTATATCTTATTAAAAGTTGACTGAATGACAGTTCAGTGTAGCGCAATGCATGGTACACTTAATTATGCCGTGGTTATCGTCGTTCATTTGTAATGCACCCACTAACAAAATACAAAAAGTGATAGCTACTCATCTTAACACAAAGAGCTCAGATTTGAGTGAGGAAGGACGGGGGTTTCGGGGGTCTTGTGCCTTTGATAATTCAGTGGGAAACCCCTCTGAGGTTTCACCACTTACCATTTTTAGTAAAAAGAAAACAATCAAAAACTATTGGAAATCTGCAAAACAAATTAAGTCATGACCCCCCCCCCCTTGATAAACTAGTAAAATGTCAACCTCTCACCCTACTCCTTCTTGGAAATATGCGGCTCTTTATGGTAACTCCCGGATCAGGGCCTCTGATGTACAAGTAGATTACAAATTCTTAGATATTTGCCTTGTAACTTCACCTCGTAGTACAATATTAATTTTGGCCTACAGGTTGGTCCTTAGTAACTTAGTGTTTTATATATTAACAGGAAAACCAATTTAAATTGTCTTCCTAAAACTACAAATCATAGAGCTTATAGATATTTGGCATACGTACAGTAGACCTATGCAAACGCAATTTATTTTGCCATGCTCCTTGGTTTATAAACGCCCTGCCTCGGCGTCCCATGCCCTAGCCCTAGGGACTGGTGACATGCCCGGGATCCGTACTCGACAGCGAAAGCTGCTTTTGTGCTCTGCACGGGCGGATAGATCCTCATTAAACATAAACTTCACACATCAAACGTCAATTAGTAAATTGTGATAGTACAGACATAGTGTATTTTACTTGAATAAATGTCTATAGTTTTTCTTGTCCGCTCCTTACCTCTATCGACCCATGACAAAAATAGAGCGAAATAAGGAACCTCTAAAGAAAGCACTAAACGAAAAATTGAAAATGTTGCAGGCTCGGTTTGATTGAGCCTGTTCATGGACGATACTGGAAAGTGTTATAAGGATATATGCAGAAAGTGACCATCATTTACCCCGGTTTAAGTAAATTGTTGTGTATATTTCAGTCTGGACAACAATGTTCATCCTTTTAACAGAAAATTGCAAAATTTTTACTGACAAAAGTACCGACCATATTAAGACGTCGCTGATTTGCTGGCTATCTTGGTCTCCCTGATAACATGGCTAGAATATGTTGCCACTAGCAGGATTTGTTATTATGTTAAGATTTCCATGCTATAGTCGATGACAAGGATAAACAAATTTAGTTACGTAATTCCAGAAAAAGAAGAAGCGACAAACGAAAAAGAGGTGCATGCAGAAGTTGCGAGTGAAGACGTGTTACTACAAGATGTGTCACGAGATAAAGTGGTTTGTTATCTTCATATACCAATTTATAAGGGTCTTAAATTTTTACGATTCTACAGGTGAAAATAAGGGATTTGTACGGTGGCACAAAGGTGACATGTGTGTGTTTTCATTTATCTCGTGCGCACGAGATACCATGTCGCGGTCACGACATAGTATATCGTGGCTAGGAGTTACTCAGTCGTGGCCACGAGATAGCTAGGTCGTGGACACGAGATACTATGTCGTGGCCACGAGATACTATGTCAAGTATGCCCCTACTTCACCAGCCTGTAAAAGTGCCATTTATACAACTTATTGACTGGTCAATAATTTTACATTTAGCGTCACTGTGACCCTAATTTTTGACCCAATGACCTCGAAATTATTAGATGTCATCCACTGATCAGGTGCAATGATCTTTCTGGGTTATATAACCATGGCTTATCCCTTCTTAATTATTCATCAGACTATGATTTTACCTTATAGGCTATCTACTGTCTATTGGCAATGTCCCTTCAAAATAAAATAAACCAGGACTTATTCCTTCTCATGTTATCGTATAAACAAGGTTTACAGGCCGTAGTACGTACAAACTGACAAATTCGATCCCAAAATTGTCCCAACAAAGGGCTATAGTCAAAATTAATGTCTGATGGGCCTTGGAAGGTGACTTTCTAATATGATCCTGAAGACAAGTTCAAAGTGAATATCTTCAGTATATTCAAAGATAAATGTTGCATGTAAAAAGTAAGTTGTTAAGTTTAAAAATTTCATAATATATATAGTGTATTCTGATTGGTTAATTATCTCGTGGTCACGACTTAGTTATTTCGTCCCCACGACTTAGTATCTCGTGGCAACGACATAGCATGTCGTGGCCACGACTAAGCTATCTCGTGGCCACAACTTAGTACTAGTAACTCGTGGCCACTGCATAGTATCTCGTGGCCACGATTTAGCTATCTCGTGGCCACAACTTAGTTACTCGTAACCACGGCATAGTATCTCGTGGTCACGACTTAGCTATCTCGTGACCACGACTTAGTAACTCGTGGCCACGACATAGTATCTCGTGCGCACGAGATAAATAAAAAAACACACATGTCACCTTTGTGCCATCGTGAATTCGCTTGCTTATAGTTTACATCGTAATATTTATAACTTTGTTTGTTTGAGACATTTAGACAGAACATTTCAATAGCATGACTAGTCGTTTGGTATTAAATATCATAAACGTTAAATTTTACACCATCTGATTTCATATTACACTAACTTTGTTCACTTAAAGATTTGCATATACAAATATCACTAGCAATTTTGTGTTAGCACTTTTAAAATATACATGAATTACGTAGTTTTGTTTTAAATTCTTTATTGATAATCATCATATGCACCAAAAGAAGTTTTACGACTTGTAAACCTAATTAATACGTCTAAGAGTATACCAAATAATCTAAAGTTGCTGCCTTTCAGTGTACATGTATCCTGTAATTGTATGTGCATTCAAACTGCTCCTTGTTAACATTATTTTTAGGTTGTAACACAACCAAAATTGAACATCGTTAAACCTAAGAAGCGTAAGAAACGATTTCACTTCACCAGAGTGCAGGCAGAAATAGTCGCCTGGATTTCCATTTGTTGCTGTTGTTGGCCTCTTGGAGCTTATGCTCTGTTGTGTGCATGCCAGGTTTGTAGTTTTACAGATACAAAGAATTGTAACATTATGGATACGTTCGTTCGTATTGATTTACCCTAAATGTGCTTGAATTGAAAGTGATAAGTCATTTCCATTATTGCAAGGCTCTATATAATGTTGATTGCCTAATTCTTTTTTATCTTGCTGCCCCTAAAATTTTATGTTTGAAAATTCCATAAATGGGTGCTGAGTTTATTCAAAATTTTCTGAAGGTTAAGGAATTACTCTTTTGTGATGTCTTGCATATATTTGCATTTAGTCCAATTAAACATTTTTGCTCTTACATCAAAATTTAAATGAATACACGCATAATCAATGAACGTTTCAAACACTTTGAAAAAAAAGCCTAATATATAATATTGAAATTGCTAATGGTCTTCATCTGATGAAATAGGGTAAATATGTTTAAAAAACGCAAATTGAATTAATGTTAATGTTTCTAGCAAATTTCACTGATTTTTAAAAAATGTTTTTAGCTGCTAAACATATTTGCGCTGGTGTTATATCAATGACATAATATTTTTTCAATAGGACGTCTTGGCACAACGTGTTTAAATACAAGAAAATTCTTCTACCTGTAAGTCTCTATTTTTCAACTATGTTCATGAAAGGAGTACTCGTTTGGAATGTCAAATTACGAAGGAGAAAATAGATTTATTAACTATGACGTCATATTTTGTTGTAGGCAAAGGTTGCCGATGATGATGAAGAATATGAAAAGAGGTTAGTTTGGTCCACATGGCTGGGAATTGCAGGTCTAATATTTAATATTGTCGTATGGCCTGGAGTAATTTTGTTAGCGCTCTACACTTGATATTGCAGATGGTTTTGATGAAAATAAAGCAGTTAGTCAGTGTTTTTCTGAGCATCGAAACTCCAATTATATTTGTTCAGACCTATGTGCCATCTTTAACATCATTGTTCATCATTGCTTTATGTTTGATTTTCAAAAACTTTTATCTCGTTGTAGAATACCACTGCCATTTTCAGTTTTGTTTTCTTTTGTTTATACCATACAAAATGTATTTGCATTCAATTTCAGTGTTCATATCAATAACAATGATACCATCGCAAGTCTAAAGTTGTATGCTTTTTCAATATAAATTTCGAAATTGAACCCCACCTAAATTGTATAACAATAAATTTACAATTGCTCTATTGAAATTACACTTGTTATGATCTTGTTCAGTGTATCTGTAAATTTTGTTATCTAAATAAAATAGAAATTGGCTGAGATTTTTTTAACCTGCATGTCTGAATTATCTTGAAGTCAGAAAATTATTTTAAACAATATCATTTAATTGACAAATGTTGAATTCATTTTATTCATTAGTATATATATTGATACCTGTGTATATCACTCTTGTCTTGGAGTAACTACATAAACTACTCATGTATTTTGTATAGTTTCTACAAACATTGTAAATGTTTAATGCAAATAAAGAACTGATTTGAATAGTAGTTATTAAATTTTATTTAGATGTACATACTAACCGTTAATAGCGCAACTATCATAAGATATATGGAAGTTTAATTGTTGTAAATACTTTCTAAGACAGGACACATACATTATCATTTTTAAATAAAATAAAAACACACAAAAAAAAAAAATCAAGAAAATATAAAAGTCTTGCTGATAAATTCTTTTAAATCCATGCGATTGTCACCACAAAAAATAGATTTGATATTTTTTGCTTATACTAATATTTATGAATTTCACAGGTGTAAAATTAAATAAAATATTAAACATTGACAGTCATTAAGTTTGCTTTTTTCTATAAAAGAGAATGTACTTTTTCTGTTGCTCACAATTTATGTTAATGTTGTCACCTGTAGTTTTTCAGTTTACCTAAATTACAGATTGTCTTTAAGTGACATTTTACACACCATAGTGTATATAGAGTATATAGTGGGTGAACAGCTGAAAGTTAATTCATTTCAATTCGCATGATCGATTTATTACTCACGTGGACCAACGAAATTCCTGAAAATATCCATACGTTCAACTTATCAAAAGAGCGGGTCACACTTTTTGCATTTTTGGGAAATTTGTATTTATCCTAAACATTTCCGATATCAACTGTTGGTTAGTCCCCATTATAACAGTTTTTTTAAATATATTGGAAATAAATAGTCAATTCAGATCAACTTGACCATGAAAAAAAATGAGCATAATGTCACTTTAATAAAATGATAGAAAGGAGCTACCGCGAGATGCTATATTGTCAGTGATCTCTATACAGTGAAAGATGCCATCAATATAGAGCCTGGCAATCGCGCACGACCACAATGTCTAACTTTTGAAAATGGTTAAGTAATTCATACGGTACTATAAGCTAACCATTCTAACAAATGATTAAAGGAACAAGATTTAACTTAAATATATAAATCTAAGATGTGAAAATTGTTTATCAATATTTAGCAAATAACAATACATTAACGAAGAAACGTGCATATTGTCAGACGAACTCTCATATAAACAGGAAATTGGAGGAAATCAGTTGTTGACATAATTAGTTACATATCACATTATTTAATTATTTTACTTGATAGGCGTAAAACATTAAAGAAAAGTAAGGAAATGTTAACTTTATCATATCTACTTATATCAATTTAATTATTCAAATATTAACTCCTACAACAATTCTTTTCGTATGCAACACGCTTACATTGAAACGTTTATCAAAGATGTTTTTATTATTTCTTTAAAAAATAGAATTGGTTAGCTAACTTTTATTTTCAATGATATATTTGGATACACATTATCAGATTTTCTTTAAAAGATGTATTTACAAACGGGTCAATTCATCAGTGTGTTCAATAATTTGACTCAGTTCAAATATTTAACAAATAAAACACGGCCTTGATTTGACAAGAGTACAGGCAGAGATACTTGCCTGGATATACATTTGTATATCCGGATGCAATACTCTATTGTGTAGCCAGGTTTGTACTTACTTCCGAATATTTTATGTTATATGTATGTATTTGCTGCCAATCCATTTCTCAGTTTCCTTTAATTATTGTTCAAGGCAACAAGCAGATAACATTTAGCTCAATACAACAGGTCGTTTTAGCATTCTAGTTGATCGTTCTTTCAAAAAAAATCTTGTTTTGAAGTGATTCTTCGGAATAACTTCCAAATGCCACTTGGAATCTTTTCCGTGGTACAATTTAGGGATGTGAAATTTCCAAAAAACAAGAGGGCCATGATGGCCCAAAGTCGCTCACCTGTATATAGGCCCCTGTAGCGGGGCCAGTTTAAACCCCAGGGCTTTTATTTGAACAAATTTGGTTGTATATGTATGCATGTATATATATATATATATATATATATATATATATATATATCATAATATGTATATATATTATATATATATATATATATATATATATATATATATATATTTATAATTATATATATATATATAATATTAAATATATATGTGTATATATATAATATATATATATATATCATAATATGTTTATATATATGTATATATATATATATCTATATACATATATAATATAAATATATTTATATATATTATATATATTTTATATATATATATATAGATATTAAATATATATGTGTATATATATAATATGTATATATCTAAAAAAAAAAAAGTCAAGCTAATGAATGACCCCCGGGGCGGGGCCAATTTTGACCCCAGGGCTTTTATTTGAACAAACTTGGTAGACACCCATGAGAACATGTTTCATGCTAAATATCTTAGCTCTAGCTCTTTGAGTTCTTTAAAAGAAGATTTTTTAAGTTTTTACTATATGCACATAGGGAAAATCAATGACCCCCGGGCGCAGGGCCAATTTTGACCCTAGGGCTTTTATTTGAACAAACTTTGTAGACACTCATTAGAAGATGTTTCATGCTAAATATCTTAGCTCTAGCTCTTTGGGTTCTTTAAAAGAAGAATTTTTAAGTTTTAACTATATGCATATAGGGAAAATCAAAGACACCCTGGGGCGGGGCCAATTTTGACCCTAGGGCTTTTATTTGAACAAACTTGGTAGACACTCACTAGAAAATGTTTCATGCTTTATATCTAAACACTAGCTATCTGGGTTTTTTCAAAGAAGATTTTTAAGTTTTTGCTATACACAGTCATATAAGGAAAATCAATGACCCCCGGGGCGGGGCCAATTTTGACCCTAGGGCTTTGATTTGAACAAACTTTGTAGACACTCACTAGAAGATGTTTCATGCTTAATAGCTAAACTCCAGCTATTTGGGGTTTTTTTAAAGAAGATTTTTTTAAGTTTTTGCTATACACATATAAGGAAAATCAATGACCCCCGGGGCGGAGCCAATTTTGACCCCAGGGCTTTTATTTGAACAAACTTGGTAGACACCCATTAGAACATGTTTCATGCTAAATATCTTAGCTCTAGCTCTTTGAGTTCTTTAAAAGAAGATTTTTTAAGTTTTTACTATATGCATATAGGGAAAATCAATGACCCCCTGGGGCGGGGCCAATTTTGACCCTAGGGCTTTGATTTGAACAAACTTGGTAGGCACTCATTAGAAGATGTTTCATGCCAAATATCTAAGCTCTAGCTCTTACGGTTTTTTAGAAGAAGATTTTTTAAGTTTTTCTTAATGGTTGCCATGGCAACCAGAGTTTTTAATGGAATTTAAATTTTTGAACAACTTTGAAAGGGGTCCACCTAAGGATCATTTCTGTAAAGTTTGGTTGCAATTGGCCATGTAGTTTAGGAGGAGATGTTGTTTGAAAAGTTTGACGCCATTTTTTGAAGGACGCACGACGCACGACGCACGACGCACGACGGACGCAGAGTGATGACAAAAGCTCACCTTTGAGCACTTCGTGCTCAGGTGAGCTAAAAAACAAGTGTTGTCATGGTGACCGTTGTGTAAGTGGATCACCAGCAAGAACAAATATTTTAGTGAGTTTAAATTACATGCATTATAAGTCTTTTACATTTTGTTTACTATAAATGCCACTCATTAATGCTTTGTCATATAGACAGCCCGTCACTAACATTGTTAGCAGCATGCAGAGTTGTGTAATTGTATATTATTTAAGTGCAATTAATGATTATATTTTTTGAAGTTGGGGTAGGTAATTAAATGATTAAATTTCAAATTCTGAAAGTGCCTTTAATTGTATATATCTTTCTGCAAATAATGAAAGAGTTGTTCAGGCAAGGGTTGCTGATGATGATGAAGAATACGAGAGAAGATAAGTTTGGAATTACAGGAATTCGGCCTCTAATTGCTTTATTAGCGTATTTGACTTGACCATAGAGCTTCTTCATACGGTTCCAACTGTTATAAGGTAGTAAATTGGTTTAAGATTGAAGTAACAATTAACAATATCATAATTTTGTTTCTGTACCTAAAGTGATTTTCGCAACTACGGTCGTAAAACAGCCTGTTATACACAAATCCTTTGTTTTGAATATAGTTTTCATGAATGTAACATATTTTAATGATTAAGCTAGACTTACCTTCGTAGAAGTAAGGCGAAGGTTGATCATAATTTCATCCGACACAAAACTCCCTTAAGCTTAGGGCTCACGCGGATTAGGAACGCAGCTACCAGCATCCAAGGTATTCATTTTTTAGAGAAAGTTACGTGTATATATTTTGGAGCAATTTTATCGGGTGGAAGCGGGCGGGCGTGTGAGCCCTTAGCAGATAATTTATAACAGTTTTAACGTCCCATGTGGATGTGAACCGTGGCAGTGCCGGTGTTAATTGGAAAAAACCTTTCATAAATCTAGTAATTAACTCATTATTCTTTATATCAATGTTACCCGTCAGTCGAACAAAACAACAAATTGCTGATCTGGCTGTTCCAATAGCTGTGTAACTTAAACCCTGTTCGTAAAGATACTCTAAGAAACCTATGCGGTGCAAAGGTATTTGTCTCCCCTTTACAATAATGTAACCGTCTTTTGATATACGAGTCATATTGTTTACGCGTGCCCATTCTCCATGATTCAATAATGATTTTTCTTGTTTGTTTCGGTACCCCCGCTTTCGTAAAGCTTTCCTGATATACAGAAAGCCACTAGTGTCATTTTTGTTAAAGGATGTTTTATTCCTGGTTTGTGTACCAAGCTCAATATTTCTTGAGATTTTGGTAATATCTAGCATGGACCGTGTATTAATTCTGTTAAAATTGGCCACCACGCCTGTGTTGTCCAGAGTGGGGCAATTATTACTGTCTCTGTTTTGTCCTCTTCGATTTTTTGTAATATGCGCGACATCAGGCTGAAAGGAGGAAACATGTAGAATAAACATTTATTCCAAGAAATTGTAAAAGCATTAACAGCAAATGCCTTATGTTCTGGATATCTAGTTACATATTTTGGCAATTTTGCATTAAGTCTTGAAGCAAATAAATCAATTTCTAATCGCGGAAATTTCATTTTTAGTTTTTGAAAAATTGTGTCACTTAATGACCATTCTAAGTCGTCGTTTCCATTTCTGCTTTAACCGTCTGCCTGTGTATTCGGCAGTCCAGGCACGTGACACGCGGATAAATGTATTTTCTTTTCAATGCACCAAAACCAAATTCGTCGCACAATACAATCTATTTTTTTTTATTTTTCCACCCAAACGATTTATATATGTACAACTAGCTGTATTATCAGTGTGAAGACGGACATGTGTATTTGTGATATTTTTACAAAATGTCTTTAGTCCAATTTCGCATGCTTTCAGTTCTTAAACATTTATATGTCAACTGACCAGTATCCTTGGGTATTCAGATTATTGGTTTTATCATGAGCTCCATACATTTTTAATGAAGCGTCTGTATAAATATTTATTGTTGGAGGTGTCCGTAGGTTGTCAATCCACCATTGAATGGTATCAAATAACGTATTTGGAATAGACATAAATGAGTCAAAATTTCCAGAATTAATTTTGAGTTGTTTCTCTTTAATCTTTTCTAACGGTCTAATATACAAAGTGGCGTACCGGACCCCCGGTGATGCGGATGTCATTTTTCCTATTAGTTTTGCATACTCGCGTATAGTTATCCTCTTTTTTCGTAAAAAATCACAACAAATGTTAATGATGTCATCTTGCTTTTCTTCTGTTAATCGCACTGTCATAGTCTCAGAGCAGAGTATGAACCCTAAGAAAACCAACTTTTTGCATGGTATAATTACCGACTTTGATTCATTTATCGTAAGTCCCAAACTGTCCATTAATTTTACTGTATCTAAAACATTCTTTGAACAAGTTTGAAAAGAGTCTCCCATTAAACATGAATCATCTATAAAATATACGCTAATGTGGCCAAGTGCTTGTAGGTGTGCGAACACTGTGTTTAAAACTTTTGTCCAGATTTTTGGACTGAGGGAATAACCCATAACCAGCGCGGTAAATTGATACTTAATTCCGTCAAAGAAAAAACGGAAATATTTCCGATCGCTTTCCCTTATACTAATAGAATAAAATGCATCCGACAAATCGACCGAAGCCAAGTAACAGTCCTTCCTCATTAAACACAATGCTGATTGTAAAGTTTCCATTTTAAAATGTGATTTATCTACATAGTTAGTATTAAATTGCTTGAGATTTAAAATAATTCTAATGCGTCCATCTTTTTTCGGTCTAATAAAAATGTTTGATATAAATTCATTTTCGATGTCAAGTCTAAACTGACTGACAATGGATAGATATCTATCATTAAGCAACAAGTGCAATAATATCGTACAAATTTAAATATCGTTATTTTAAGAAATTATATGATGTATATCCATCTATTACCAACTTAATTTGTACGTAAAACCATAGTTGTTCGATATGTAGGCTAATTTGACGTGTTATCCGTCTTTTCGACGACCATATGAAAAATTTACCATAACGCGATGTATTTCCATCGCTAACAAAACAAAATTTTTGGCAATTAATTGACTTTGAATCTAATAACATACTGATTCGTATTGTAGCATATTTGACGTGGTATCCGTCATGTCCCGTCCATTATGAACGGTCAATAACAACGCGATGTATATCCATCGCTGTTGTGTGTTTTGAACAGTTGAACGTGGTATCCATTCAAAAACTGTTTCCATATTGCAGAATTTTAATTTTTGTGACGTGGTATCCATCACTTATATTTATCAATGATTCTTCAATAAAATTTGCCTCTGCAAAGTTTATATGCGATGCTTTTTATAATTATTATAATTTGTAAAAACTAATATTACAACAAATAAAAAGAAATCTAAATAATAACGTTTAAACATACCTCGTTGTCATTCTCATCCATTTTTGTCCAATTTTTCACTATCCTCAATAAAAAAATTCTTTGATAGATTACAGTGTAAATGTTTTGTTTTAGAATATTGTAACATGTTAACCTTAGCTGCTGAAGCCTCGTAATGAATACCTTGGCTGCTGGTAGCTGCGTTCCTAATCTGTGGGGCCCTTAAGGGAGTTTATGTGTTGGATGAAATATCCACTAAAACACTGAACGAACTCAATTTTAATGTATATCAAGACTTTTTCTAAAAAGCAATATATCTTGATTAAGTTTACAATGGAAATAAATAAATATAAAACAGTTTATTTAATATGCTATTGTGAATTTGTTGAAATGGCAGATTATTAGACTGTTGCGATGGCTTTGACTTTCCATCAACAAAATACAGAACACCATGTGTTAGGATAGCCAGATTAAATCGAAATTGATTTGAGCAAAAGCATGGAAATCAGAACAATTTAACGGCTTTTATTTTTAACATGAAAACTCAAAAAGAGTTAAATTAAAATGCAAAACATTTTGGAACGGAGAGGTCCCTGCAGGTCAATGAATATAACAACGCCTTGCTTGGTTTTAAAGGGACAATGGTAAGCCTTTCTAAAGTACAACATCTGTAACGGCCCTGGAACCGGCTTGATACCGGTTGGAAATTAGTGACCCCGACTAATAAAAATAAATGCAACGCCGAGATTGAAAAACTGGCATGTTTTTAAGGCTGCCACACATTATGGTCCGAGAATATGACATATTAGACATTCAGGACGTGAACATAGGCCTATAGTGATTCTAAGAAATCCTTCTCCAAAAGTTGTGGCGGAGTAAAAAAGGAAAATGAAATATTTAAATTCGTTATGATTGTTATGAAAGAATAACAAAAAGGGTTGCTAATTTTGCGTAATATGTAAAATATTCATAAAAATAAAATGAAGGCATCTGTATAATGGCTACTTGTTCGTGGTTGTATTTCTAGTATCCTATGCTTTTAACAACCTCCGTCTCTACAGCAGTATGCAAACTATGTGAACTAAATAAAATGAAATTTTAAAAGGGGGTCAGAGGTTATGAAGCCTGCATATTACAGATAAGACGTCAAAAGACAAAATTAAAAAGCAGGCAACATATCCTAAGGGTGATTCAACATTATTCAAGTAGGAATATTCAAACCACCCAACTAGAAAATGCCGAAAAGTTAACACTAAAAGTACCACAAGCACAACAATAATGTCGTGCTGAACGATCTTTAAGGATCAGAATTTAAATATTTCATCTCTGATTTATGTACGGGGCGACTTTTTACAGCCTCCACACGGCATCCTATACATCCTAATTCACGACAAGTGCATACTCATTTTACGAATAAAATGTAAACATATGAAGAACAAGAAAGTCTTGCTGATAAATTTCTTTTTTATCTACGCTATCGTTATAAAAAAATAGATTTGATCTTTGTTTACACCATTGTTCATGAGTTTCACATGAGCAACATTATTATTAGGGTATATTAAAGAAAATTTGAAGAATTTGCAGTTTATTGTTTATATATGAATATAGATTAATTGTTTTTACTTATCAACGATTTTAAACTAACCTTATGGCCTTTCCCAAAACGGATAAATATTAAAAGAACCCAACCCCGGAACTCCAAGAGGACCTATCATGAGATTTTCTAAATTAAAATTCCAGTGTTCTCTTGTACAGTGTAAGAATAACAAATATTCTAAAACAAACAATTAAAACTTTTAAATAAAGGGTCAAATATTTAAAAATAGGGCACTACTAAGTCCAATGAAAAAGAAAACCAGATTAAAGATCCTGTATTGTGATCCCAAGTGGTATAACCACACTAAGTGAAAAATTTCATATCATGTTACCATAATTATGGCAAACAAACAATATTTCAACATCGAAGAAAATGCAAAATTGTACTTTCAAATATTTCTGCATATCATCGATGTAATCATTTAAATATATGAAAATTTCATTCTTAATTTGGAAAACTTTTTAAACTTTAATAAAATATTTTTATATTACCTCCCTTTATTTACATGAAATGTTGAATTCGGTCATATCTTTATAAATAATGTTTTTTGGAACATACAATATTGATAAATCTTCATTTGAACATCATATTTATGATCTAAAACCATAACAAAATTGTGTGTTACAGGATCTTTAAACTTTACTATGTAAGACTTAGATGTAAAATATCGTTTCATATAAAATGAAAAGGTTTGCATGTTCGACAATATAGTAAATAAACAATATATTAACGAATAAACGTGCATGATATCAGACGGACTTTCAAATAAACAGGAAATTGGGGGAAATCAGTGATTGACATATAAAGTTACATATTACAGAGTTAAAATATTTTACTTAATAGGCGTAAAATGTTAAAGAAATGCCAGGTAAGTTATACTTTATCACATATAAATTTACGAATTAAATAAATCAATGAAATATTTCAAATATTGAATTCCTGTAACAATTACTTTGGTTTGCTTATATTGAAAAGTTGTTAAATATATTTTTAATTAATTCAGTTGGCTTACTTTGTTCTACTTAACATAAAATGTTAGATAAAATTTTTCAAAAGGTTCAATCAAATTAGTGTGTTAAATAAATTGAAGGATATGTCCAAATATAGACAATCAATTCTTGTGTATTATTTGGTTTGATAATTAAAAATATATTTTTTCTTTTTAGTATATAATAATACCATGATTAAGGATTTTCTCTCGATCACATATTACCGGCAAGACTCGACTTGTTGTAAACATTACATAGCCCATATATGTTTGTATACTGAGAACATTTATCAATATAAGCATCATATTTTTTTTTTAAATGTACCTTCCTTAATTTATATGCTTTCACAAAAGCACTTTCCAGGTATTTAGTTTTCTTATTTTAAATGCTTACATGTTGTACATATACATGAATTTTATTTTCACAACAGTTAAGGCCTACTTTTGGTCGGCGAGATAATTTATAATCTTTTGGTCACCTCAAGAATGTCTAGTCTAGATTTGAATGCTTAAAGAAGTTTAAAGAAAGTATATGTTTTAATTAAAGTACAAGAAGAAAAAGATATACTCAAAGAAATGACGAGTGAAACAGAAGTACACGTACACGAAGGAATTGCGAGTGAAAAAGAGGCATATAGGGACGTTGCGAGCGAAGAAACACAAGACAAAGCTGTACGCATTTTAATTTCAAAGGTTTTTTAGTTAAAAAACGGTACATTTTAAATATTGTTTTTTGTTTAGATGGTATCTTGTTAAATTCTAGTCATGAGTACATGTAGTAGTTCCCATTTTTTCTTTATTAACATATAACTAGCATGAATACTTGGCTGAAATTTTCAAGTAAGGCATTTTATATGGACGCAAAGGTAGGCGAGATAAGCAAAGATGATAGATATTACTTTTGATACGTTATAGACAATCAAGAAAACATTTTCGATAAATAGACATTTAAAAGTAGTTGATGCTATAAATGTAATTATATCCAAACATTAAAGGTTGATACACAGCCAAAATTGAACAAAGACAAACATGAAGAGAAACGATTTCATTTGACAAGAGTACAGGCGGAGATACTTGCCTGGGTTGTCATATGTTGCGGCTGCTTTCTTCTTGGATGCTGTGCTCTATCATTCGCATGCCAGGTATGTATATAATAATGCCGATCCAATAGTATGTACGACTAAGCCTCGTGTTTGTAAACTCTGAACCAGTTTGAACCGGAAATGATTAACCTTTGCCACCAGTACTGAGTCAGGAACATCCGTGTTAATATTGAAATCCTATTAATAGTATGAAAGGCAGTAAGCAGACGACGTCTTGCGTATAACAATTTGTCATTTTGGCAAACAAATGCTTAAAAGCGTTCGTATGAATCAAAGGAAAAATGATACATTAAAAAAACAACAGGCCGATTAGAAATGAATGCGCTCTGAGAATTTTTTTTCCTTACAACCTTCTTTCTGCAATTCTTTTAGCCATTCTTCATCATTTTTCAAAAATCCTATATTCCTATATATTCCTATAAAGAATATATCTTCCGGAGGTCATACTGAAAGAAGATATGAGCCGCGTCACGACAAAACCAACATAATGCGTTTGCGACCAGCATGGATGCAGACAAGCCTGCGCATCCGCGCAGTCTGATCAGGATCCATGCTGTTCGCTTACCAACTTTATTACAAGTAGAGATACTGATAGCAAACAGCATGGTTCCTGATCACACTGCGCGGATGCGCAGGTTGGTCTGGATCCATGCTGGTCGCAAACGCATTACGTTGGTTTTGTCATGACACGGCTCATATATTCCATGGTACAGTTTGGGATGAGAAAACACTTTATTATTGTTGCCATAGTACCAATCGTTTAAAGGATTATCAACACTAATAAATGTAATAGTGAATTTTATTTACGATCCTTTTACTTTATTTATATTTTATAAAAACTGAAGTTCATTTTGTAACGATTCTATACAGCCATGCTTTGTCATAGTTATAAACTACGACTTTTTGCCGCTTTTGACTTTCTTTAGGGATTCTTTTTTTTCTTTATTGTATTTAGTTTATATGAAATAATGTCATCAGCAGATAATTGTTTATTTTTATATATTATCTGATACCAAACTCAGATTGGTTTTCTTTTACTTAACTAAGTACATGTAACTGTAAAAGCAGCAATAATTATTTATACTTTTACATTGTTACATATCACAGACACTCAAATCTAATTCTCAATATTTGTCATATCAAATATACTTGTCTTTTAACACATGAGGAAAGATTTTTTTAATGCATATACAATGATATTTTTCAGGCAAAGGAAGCTGAAGATGATAACGAATATAAGAGAAGATTAGTTTGGTCAACGAGGTGCGGGATTGCAAGTCTTATTGTCACTATTACAAGTTGGCCTTTAGTTGCTTTATTAATTTATTTTACTTAAATACTTGGCTGCTTGATACCTTATAAACTCTTTAAAGTTACTTAATTTGTTTAACATTAAAGAAACCATGAACAAGACATAAATTCCATGTATCATGTATTTGAAGTGATTGTCGAAACTACGGTCCTTAAAACAGTCTGATTAACACAACATTCTTTGTTTTGGATATGTTGCGCATGAATGTAGCATATAAGCTGCCTTAACACTAAGTGTTCTCATTTTAAATGTAAAAAAAAAACGTGTCTAAATCTCTCGTATCATTTTTAGATGTAAACGTTTCTTTAGACGAAAACAATATTATACATACTGATATACATGTTAAAGAGACAGATAATCATCAGTATTTAGAATACTCTTCCTGTCACCCAGTGTCTTGTAAAAATGGTATTCCGTACAGTCAAGGAAAACGTTATCGCCGTATCATTTCTGACGATAATGTTTTCAACGATTCTTTACAGAATTCAAAGAAAGAAATTATCCTATCAATGTTATTGATACTGCACTTAGTAAGGTTTCATGTCTAACACAAGATGAGGCCCTGTGCACTAACAACAAAACAAGTGATGGCAGTGTAATTCCCTTTGTTGTTGAGTATAACCCAACTTTACCTAATATTAGTAATATCATTAAAAAGTATTGGGATTTACTTCAACTTTTAAGTAAATGTTCTGTGCAAAAGCTTCATGAAAGTAAACCTTTGGTTGCATTTAAAAGACCTAAAAATCTAAAAGACATTCTCGTTAATTCTAATGTTAGGTCTAATAACAAAAATGTGAAATGTTCATCCAAATGTAATAGAAGTAGATGTACACATTGCAGCTCTATTATTGAAAGCAATATATTTAGTAGTACTAATATTCCTGGTAAGAATTATCATGTAAATAACAATACTGATTGTTCTACGAAAAATGTTATATATCTTGTCACTTGTGATAAATGTAAAGAGCAATATGTTGGTCAAACAAAGCAACAAGTGTCTAAACGCATGAATAGCCATAGGTTTGATATCAACAATTTTTCCGATCCGTTATTTTGAACCAATGTCGCTACACACTTCAATAAAACTAATCATTGTATTAAGGATTTTAAATTAATGCCCATAGAGATTGTCTCCGATGATATGGAACGCTTATTATAAGAATCATACTGGATTCATAAGCTTAACACATTATCTCCTTATGGCATGAATGCAAAAGTTTTGTACAATATATAACTTTGTCATTATTGAGCCGGTATACATATACATGTAGTATGTTTTTTCTCATATCAAGGTTTTTTTTATTATTATTAATTATGAGAATTTTTGTATCACATGTGCAGATCCATATTATATGTGTAATTTATTGTATATTGCTGTATTTATATTCATGAAAGATTCTGTATTTATTTGACAAAGTTTTATTCCCGCGTTAACGTCACGTTGTGTTTAGCGTATAGTTAAACGGACGTTGCGTCATTTGTCATTTGTTATGTTATAAACGTCAATTTTTTCTGAAGAAGACTAAACGTCGAAAGCTTAAGAAAAGCGTTTGTTTTTATTGAACTGATTATACATTTTAAATGTATAAATAAAGCAACACATCTTTACTGAAAGACTTCCATTTGACATTATGCTCATTTTAAGCTGAATTGACTCACACGATTGACTGATATAATGGCGATTGACCAACAGTTGATACTCTCAAATGTTAAGGATAAAATATAAATCTACCCCACTCTTTTTATAAATTCCGATGGATTTTTACAGAAATTTGATTAAGCCATGTGAATTGTAAGGAAATTTGGCAAAATATAAACTTATTTCTACTTTCTACTGTTCGCTGACTATATATCCTTGAATAAGCATAATGTCACTTTCAATATGTTATTATATTCATTTGCCCAAAATGACGCATTGTATGACTGTAGACGTTTTTATTTGTTTGGGTCGTCAAAAAAAATGGTAGCGAAACCGAAAGTAGTCCAAACTCCTCGAAGCGGTTACTTCCCTTTATATGAACACTAACGCCGAAAAATTAAGGGGAGATCACTGCATAAAGATTGTCAAATCACAGGCGCATTTATTTTCAAGCTTCCTCGGGGGAAAAATAGTTCCCAAATGCTCGAAGATTTTTAATATTGTGTTATTCTTTATAGATATACATGCTTATATTAAGCTCCATGATTATTTACATCAGTGTTAAACAACAGGTTTACCGTGAACAAAATATATCGAAACTAATAACGGTTTTTTAAGCCAAAAAAAACATTGAATTGAATACCAGTGTTGCAATTAGTCTTATTACCAATTTACTACAGTTATAGCACTGGAAACAGCATTGGTGGCACAAAACAAACACTAACTGGTTAATAATCTCACAACCTTTACCTTTCTGACATTCTGAGACCCAAAGAAATTCAGCGCCTTCTGTGCTTTGATTTAGACTTCCGATAAATATAATTATAAGGAACACAATGTAGCCATATTACACGGGAATTGAATATGACGGTCGTTAAAAATCAATGATTAAAGTAATGTCATAAATCGTTCAGGTAATGTCATAAATGGTTCAAGTAATGTCATAAATGGTTCAGGTAATGTCATAAATGGTTCAGATAATTTCATAAATGGTTCAGATAATGTCATAAATGGTTCATGTAATGTCATAAATGGTTCATGTAATGTCATAAATTATTCAAGTAATGTCTTAAATGGTTCAGGTAATGTCTTAAATGGTTCAGGTAATGTCATAAATGGTTCAGGTAATGTCATAAATGGTTCAGGTAATGTCATAAATGGTTCAGGTAATGTCATAAATGGTTCAGATAATGTCATAAATGGTTCAGGTAATGTCATAAATGGTTCAGGTAATGTCATAAATGGTTCAGGTAATGTCATAAATGGTTCTTGTTATGTCAATATTTATGTTCTATCTCACTGTGTATTTCCAAAACGTACGAAGTTAAAATACAATGTCATTCTTGATAGGGGAGGTCAATTGAGATCAATGAAAATAAAAAAAAACTGGGTTTTATTGAATAGATTTATCACAAACAATGCCAAGCCTTTCCAGAGT
The DNA here is from genome assembly GCF_026571515.1 of Ruditapes philippinarum. NCBI lineage: Eukaryota > Metazoa > Mollusca > Bivalvia > Venerida > Veneridae > Ruditapes > Ruditapes philippinarum. Next base: position 24,056 of record NW_026858980.1, read on the forward strand.
GTAACATCTGTAACAACCCATGCACCGACTTATAAAAAGTAGTCAACTTCAACACTTTTTGTTCTGGAATCAGTGATCCCGACGGATAAAAAAACAACAAAAAAACACCGAGATTGAAAAACAGGCATCTTTAAGGCTGCCACACAGCACTTGACAACTGCTGATGCTTGTATAAGAACTGGAAATAGGAAAACCTCAAGGACATTGAGAAAAAAAAAGAGTTGAAAATCCGAGAATGTGACATACATATAATAATACATTATAGTTTTTATTATATATTCGAGACGAAAAGAGCTATGAGCAACGTTGGGATTATACATTGTCTAACAACGTTTCTGCTTCACTATTCGTTAAAATTGTTGTTGTGACAATATATCTGCACTAGTTTTAGAAATATCAACTTAATTTTGACTTACCTCAGGTAATGCTGTTAGAACTGTTGACCCTACCCTTTTGTATGTCCACTTGGCTATGTTTATAAAATTGTGAAATTCTATATTGTAAGTATATTTTTAACATAAAATATTATTAAACTTTGAAATAAATATTAAAGTAAATGTAAATTTCAGGACATTTCTAAACTAAAAAAGGAGCATAACTTTAACAAAGTGCATTACAGATTTGTAAAACTTGACCTGATGGACTTCATGTAGTTTGTGGCACTCAATGGCAATTTTAGTTTCATGTATATGCTATATACTCTGAATGGTATTCTGATATTCAAAGTACTGTCAATTTCATGTTGTTTTCTTAGTGTACTGACCGTTCATTTTTTTAGAAGCTGTACCTTTTCGACATTAAAAGAAAAACACTAGAAACGTACCAGGACGAAAGTAACAGGAAAGTAATTCTCAGAGACCCCTCTTCGAACGTTGGTGGCGAAGTATAAAAAGGAAAACGAAATGTTCGTATTCGTTACTTCTCTCTTCCCCTCAAAATGCACGTCGCAGAGAAGGCACAGGGCCTCGACAAAAGTTAGGACGGCGGAAAAGATAACTGAAACTTGTCTCCAGCGGACTAGCTGCCGATGTTCGGACTAATGCCGAGGGGTGGGGCCTTACAAAGTAGACTGGGACGACGTAGAAAGTATGCTAGGGTGCGTGAGCCCCTAACACAGAGAGTGAATGCTGAAAAGGCAGACCTTTGGCATCAGCAGCCCTTTTAAGGGCTATTTTCTTTTTATATTGTCCCCGGTTACTGTACATTGAGGTTCTCATCGCCGCCGTATAGTGATGGCTCAAAATTCATATATGTGGCTAATGATCCGTAGAATTTGAAGGGTGGTATATTATCGCAACTTTGTGCTTCAAAACTGACCCTTTAAAGGCATGCCAGGTGACATGACCGGATCAATACTCTACAATGAAAGCTGCTTTTTGTACTACATGTATAACTAGCGGATGGGCTCTCATAAAGCCTAGAACACATATATACATCGAATTTGTTATTTTCGTTATGAAAGAATAACAGATAAATGTTATCTCTTCTTTTTCAAAGTCAATTTTGCATAATATGAAAAAAAATATTCATATTATCATAAGAAGAAATTTAGTGATAAAATAAAATGAAGGCATCCATAAAATGGCAACTTGTTCGTGGTTTTATTTCTTGACTACATACACAGGATCTCCTATCTTTATATCACCTTCCGTCTCTACAGCAGTATGTATGCCCATCACCGGCTTGAAAGGGCCATATGGTTCCATGCAACGGAATCTGTAACAGGAATAGTATAATGAAGAGGTTCTTCATTTTATCAGATATTAGATGATTGGACTTAATAATGACTAATACATGTAGTTAAAAGAAACAAAATCAAAAAAAAAATCAGCTGATGAAATCCATAAAATATAATAGTATCTGTTGAATATTGAAAGTACTTTATTGTTAATTCACAACAAAAAGGTGAAAAGTAATCGTTTTTAAACATTAAAATGTCATTATAGGTGTAAATTGTAATATACATGTATTAAAAGAGACTAAAAGGAATGTCGTTTTACTTTTTCAGTTCTGCTAACGGTTGGTTGTCCTTGCTCCTTGACCCAGTTTCAGGATCTACGGTGACGATAGCACACCTGTCAATGTGAATAATATATAACTGTATTGATTTATCATTAGCAACGCAACCATTTACAAAGATATAGTGTCTATATGAAACTCACTGAAAGGAAATAAGTACATTTGAAAAGATGTACACGCAAGTTTTTTAGAACACATATGCTAAAGAGTTAATGTATAAATTAGCAAAAGTTCTGGGAAGTCATTATAATTTATAACGTTATACACGTTACATTACACATTTACGCTAAAATCTACAACACAAAAGAAACGCCGAGATGTCTTGACTTAGCAGTATTTACAAAACTGCATTTTTACAGTTGACATCCCTTTATAAGTACCTTGTACAGTTGTCAACAAATTTTGTTGATGCTTTGTCACCTATGTAGATAGTCTGCCAGTTCACCTAAATTACAATAACTCGTCTTAATAAAAACAGCTTTGAAAACAATAAACAAATACTTATTAAACCAATTATTATAAATTGTTCCAGTCAGCCCAATAACAAATATGAGTGCAAAAATCAGTTTTAATCGAGAAACCTATAAATTGTGATACATGTATTTCTGTAATATAATTACAGGTTGAAAGTATTGTTTTATCGCTTTCTTGATTACATTTTAAAAAAAGTCATTGTATTCAAATTTTATAAAGGATTATAAGCAACTCATCGCATTTTACTAACGGGGAAATTTAAGGGTTAAAATATTCTTCATATTTATATATGTGAGATATATTTTTTTATAAAAGTGAAAATTACTTCATCAAACGGCTCGCTTCCTTCTATCATTATATTTGGTCGGAACTGTAATGAAGAAACTGGTTTATCTAAACGCTGGTTCAACACGTCCATTGAAGATTGACACATTATCATACATGGTACAAAATCTTGGAATGCAACCTGTAACAGGGTGAATATATAATTAATTAATTATTATAGAAATAAACACCCTTGTGAGATCCTCTTTATTAATAAACTAACATAACTTTAGAATCTTGGAGGAAAATGGTACTGGTCAGTGCTCCTTGATCAATTGTCAGCGGGCTCTTTGATCTATCTTGAAGAATAGTCTTTACATTTTCATTTACATGTTGTCAAAGACATTGCTTATTGTGCACAGTGGTGTAAAAAAAGTATGACCAATAAAACTGGTGACAAATCCTTTCCACTGGTTCCAATAAAGTCGTCTTTATTGAGGCATTGTGGTGCAAATATAATGTGATGCATTTGTTGTATCTTGATATGCATTATGTGCAGTAAGTACATAATCATATGTCAAAATGAGTTAACCTTATTCCTGATATTGTCACCTTAAAAGACGTACCTGGAGGTCGTTTGTTTACATTCTGATATGTATTACAAAAGCTGCATACGATTTTGTCATTTTAAAGACATATCACCACTTACCTCATCGTGTTTCCTGATTTGTGTGGGCCAATCTTTCAACACCTGATGAGACAGACGTTTTTCTAATGATGGTGCTGAGTGATGTAATCTCAAATTGTCCTTCCCAACAACTTTTGAAATCCATGCCGCAGCCTTATCACCACAATCTAATGTAGACTGTTTCTGTTCTTTAACTCTGAAAGCGATACCTTTGAGGTTCAGTATAAGATTATAAGGAACTTACACCGGCTTCTGGCATAGACAGGAATATCTAGCTCGAGAGTAATTGTTAAAATCGGGTGTAAGACAGCAGCTGGTAAAGGGGTGTCACTTGAAGGATATAGACTTAACCTGGTAGGTGCCAATCCTATATCAGCGGGTTTTTCTTTGTCTAAATTTTAAAATTACCATTCTCTTAAAACTATTGAAGTACTTTTTAGTGTGTACTATCTATGCAGTATTTTAATAACTGCCTTTATTGCGTGTATTCGCTAAAGCTCATACAAATGCATAATGTGACAAAGAGAACCGTTGAAAGATAACGTAATATATATATAAAACACCACTTAAAGGGAATTCTAAAACCAGGTGTAGTAAAACTATTTCAAATTAATTCTTGCAAGTAAATTAAAAAAAAACACAACATAAAGTGGTGTTGGTAAGGAATCAAACCAGAGACCTTCAGATCGGTAGTCCGACATCTATACCAATACACCAGAGCTCACTGACGAGTGAAGTTAGCAAATATGATATATTCGATAGATGCTGGTCAGTGTTTATTCAAATGATCTTTACGAAAGTTAATGAAGTGCCAGGTTAATATTGTTAGACAATATCTACACAAATACTTACAAAATAGTGACTAAATTTTCCTGGTTGATATCTGGATGTATTGGTAACATAAGAGGTTCCACGTTTGGCGCATCAAGCCGAAGGTTCGTTCCCTCGACACTAGTTCGAATAAGTGTTAGGGTCGGAAGAAAACCAATGTTTTGTCTTTGTCCATTTCTAGTAACAACCCAGTGTCTGAAATGGAAGACATTTGCACCAATATATATTACAATAACATATATGAGTATACTAGTCAGGGTTGGTCTCTCACATGTATCATAAGTGATCAGCTGTGCTATAGCTAGTTAAATTGTACTATAATTGAAGTTTAGCAAGCCAGATTATATTGTTTTATCATTTATAATTAATTTCATTTAGTATACAATGTTCATCTGTAAGCAAAACACAAACGTATATGCATGGTAACAAACAAAGTCATATGATGAAAACTCAGTGTAAATTGGAAATTACATGCATTTGCGCATGCAACATTATTGTAAACATGTATATACCATATTTATTTTTAAATTGCGTCATAAACGACACAGTTGAAGAGGCTAGAATCTGATGCAACATGTTCTACGTAGCTTAATACTATTATGATAAGCATGATGATGAATTTATCTTTTATGATAATAAATGCTAGATTCAAATACACGCGTGTCGTCTATATTTAAATTTGTGTGTGTGTCAATTACTGTATCTTTGTATTACCCAGACCAATTAATTGCTAAGATTCTGCTGTTGTTACATATAATGTAAATTGAATCTTACCTGTCACTTAATCCTTTAGTCATCAATCCATGTTTGGTAAGAGTGACATTTGTAATGTTTTGTAATTCCCTTGCAGATTTTAAAGGAAACACGTTGATTCGCGACACTTGACCAACATATACTTTTTGCCTTTTATAAGCTATCCAGGACAAAGCAGATACTTTAAAAGTCGTACCGATACCGAGGGCTATTAGTACGTCCATTTCATAAGGTTTGTTATTGAAATGACAACAAGAAAATCCCGCGATCAAATGGTATCTTTAAACTTACATGTATATCTTAGCCAACAATTGCAATCCTACTGAGCTACGGCTGATTTCAAATGAGGTCAGTTATTTTACCAACGCTGTAATGTAATGTTCAGCGTTCTTACAGATTCGCTACATGGTTAAACGATAACTTTATTTGTTGATAAAATTAAGTTATTTCAAACATAAATGATGTAGGCTAGAGCCATGCATGATTGCACTTACATTATTCATGAAAAGTACTTTATTTCATAATATTAGTTTTAGGTAATACGTACACAAAACAAAATTCTACAACGATGAATATCCCGCCCCTTCTATACAAACGATAACTTAACTAACAACAAAAGTACATGTATATGTCTGGCTGAGCATTCTGAACTATAAAAAACAGGATATGTATGTACAGTGGAGATCAAGTTGAGGGACATGGGTCGGTCTGTTTATCATATTGTTTACAGACGAATACTTATTTATATATTTATTAATTTTAATCACAGGAACTTGAAATTATATCAATATTAATCATAATATCCAAAATATATCCCTATACAGTATAAGTGTTTATCTATACAGTATAGGGGGTATATTTTGGATATTATCATTAATACTGATATAATTTAAAGTTCCTGTGTTTAATTGAAACTAAATATATCGTCTGCAAAATAATATAATGACGGTAAAATTTCGGGACGGAATATAGCGATGTTATTGATCTGGATCACTTAGATGAAAATAAAGCGTTCGTTACTCTTTGAATATTTCATAAATTTGCAAAATCGTTTTATTTTAATGCTAGTACGTTCTTTAGATATGTTCATAAATATGTATGTATACGAGGTTTATTTGGACATATTGTATAAGATTGTCGTATTTGTTTGCTTATCCCTTTAACACCAGTGAATTTTATTTTTATGAACTGACAGTTTTTCGGACAATAAAAAAATTGGATAAAAGTTACCAAGTTTCCAGCAATAGTCTCAATTGTAAAGAGCCTTTTATTATTTTTTTTTCTCAAAAGCATCTTTGCAACCAATTATAGCTTAAACATAGAACCAGTCCAAGATTTTCAAAAAGGCGCGTCCAGTCCATGCTATCTAGGGATTTTGATTTTTTAGATTTAGACATTTTCATATTGATTCATATGTGATTCAAGATACAAGATGCAAGAAAATTTATTTTACGTTGGATACATATAAACAGAAAACAGTAGCTCATGAGCTATTTTCCGACAAACAATAGTATATGAACTAAACAAAAGTAAAGCAGCTAATATGAAAAAGGCAAAGCCTCAAAGCGAGCTCGATGTACTTTTTATAACGTTCAATAGTATGAAATAATCGCTCATTTTTATTTCAAATGCAGTGACGAGTGCGTGTGACGTCACACACGTAAATATGGCTCCGCCCCTGTCGTTAAATGAATAACGAGTTTTGAAACGTTGATAAAACTTTGTTTATTTTATTTCACTCTATAATTTTTCAAGCGAAATAAAGATTATTAAAGGTTAATTAAATGTAAAACTTAAAACGTTTGCGACATTAAAATAGCGTAGATTGTTTTGCACGTGCTGTTTGGCGCTACATTGTGACGTCACGTAAACAATACTTTAAACGTCTGTACAGCGTTAACGACTGAATAAAAGATATTGGTGTTCGGATTCATTTTCTTAGTTAGACCATTTTCTTCCATTCTAGATAGTTTTCACAACAAAATTCGACAGAAAATTGTTTTTATTTATCAGATTTTTCAAACAAAATGGCGCCTTCAATTTTAATTTTTTTACACAGCTTCCGTTATTCTGGTTCCCTGTCCAATTATGGTTCCCATAGACGTGCGCGGGTGGCCAGTCTACACATCCGTTTTCAGTCAGAATTCCTCAGTTTTTATCGTTATCTTTAAATTCGAAAAGTTGCGATGTGTCCAATTCGGTACTTCGGACGAAAGTTTTCAAAACCATCACTTAGCAGGTACTCGCGTTACCGTAAAGCTCGCTTTGCGAGCAGGCCCTTCGGGCCAGCTCGTCGAGCTCGCTATCAAAGAAAATATAAGCATAAGCACAATAAAGTACATGGAAGTAAGATATTAAAGCAACTAAAAATTCTAAGCATAAGCACATCTAAATACATGGATTTAAGTTATTATAGCACCATGTTTAACCAGTTTAATTATACACAAAAAATTACATACATCAGAGGTGCTGCATAAATAATTATATTCACTTCATCATAAAAAGCATTGACACATGGCTTAGTAAATAGGCCATATTTTGTATATAAGACATGGTTAGGAGTTTAAGAAACAATAATATAAGCACAAGAGGTTGATATATATTTTAACAAAACAATAACTTGTAACAAATTTGAATACAGTTATGTACAAACACACGGTAGGGAGTGGTTTCGTCTAACTACCGGTTTGTCTAACTGATCTTATATAGTAAAACAGGTATTGGTTTCGGCTAACATAATTTATAAAGTGAACAATAGCTATTGTATAATAGGCACATCAATTATCACAGGTCTTACTGTGTGGTTTATCACACATTTTCATGCAATTAAAGACAAGATATTGAAATTTTAAACAAATTCCCAAATAGACATTAACTAATATATAAATATATTGTATTATAATTGTTTCAGGATCTTACCTTCAACATCGTTGTTCGTCCGAACGGTCTCTCAGAATACACTCCAGTGAATCAGCTGCCACAAACTACCGTTGATCCATGTCCTCTCCACGTAATCCCTCACAGCCAATATTGGTCCACTTTGTTGTCAGTTTTAGGCAAACACGCACGTCTATTAAAATATTTCAACACCTTTATGATACATGATTAGTGTTTACTGATCGGCTGATAAGACAACAGGGCTCGACATTAACGGTTGTCCAACTGCCCGGGACAACTAAAAGTTTGGTTCGGGCAAGTTATTTTGACAAGCACTTGTCCGCCGGGACAACTAAAAGTTTGGTCCGGGCAAGTTATTTTGAAAAGCACTTGTCCGACAGGGCAAGTGAAAATAAAAAGCATCATTCACAAAATGCCAGTATTCGAAATTAACGCCAGTCCGAGGCCCGAGGCCACTAAATTTAGCATCGGTCTGGTGATTATTGCAAGGTTGGTGGTCCGACGGACCAGTAGATTTTTTTGTCATGAAAAAATATTATAAGAAAAATTCATCAAAATAATGAAGCAGGGTTCTCTAAAAGATTGATCTTTTTGCCTTTTTTGCAAATGAAACCCATCTATTCTGTCCTAATTGTTCAATACACAGCGAGAGATGTCTAAATTGTATTGAGTAATGGAGGCCGCCATTTTTTAGTCCCCTACCGGAGGGGACTTTAGGTTTACCCTCCGTCCGTCTGTCCGTCAGTCCATCCGTCTGTCCGTCCGCCAGTCCGTCTGTCCATAAAACTGGATCCCGCGATAACACAAAAAGTACTGAAAATATTTTAGTGAAACATGATATATGGATGGATGGCAGTATGGAGATTATGCACGTCTTTTTCTTTTCTTCCTATGTTGAAAATTCTGGTTGCTATGGCAACAAATAGACTGAAAATATGGCAAATTTTACCCATAACCTGGATCCCGTGATAATGCAAAAAGTACTGAAAATATTTTTATGAAACTTGATATATGAATAGATGGCAGTATGGAGATTATGCATGTCTTTTTCTTTTCTTCCTATGTTGAAAATTCTGGTTGCTATGGCAACAAATAGACTGAAAATATGGCAAATTTTACACTTAACCTGGATCCTGTGATAACGCAAAAAGTACTGAAAATATTTTTATGAAACTTGACATATAGGTAGATGGCAGTATGGAAATTATGCGCATCCTTTTCTTATCTTCCTATGTTGAAAATTCTGGTTGCTATAGCAACAAATAGACTGAATTTCAAGATTTCTGATTCTAGTTTTTAAGTTTTTTCACTATAAATACTTTATTTCTTAAGGTATTTTCTTCAAACTTTAAATATGAGTTGCTTGTCATCAACCACATCATATGTGACAAGGTTTACAACTTTAGCACAAAATTTATCAGAATTACCTCCCTTGAACATAAAACTTTTATGAAAAAACATTGTTTTTATTAATAACTTCTTTTTCTGAATGTATCTACTTCAAACTTCATATAAATGTTTCTTATTATCACTCAACATTTGTGAGTGTTCAATACTCTAGCAAGATTATATCCAGAAGTATGCCCCTTTTGAACTTAGACTTTTTTTTGAGAAATTGGTAATTTTTACTCCAACTTCTTCAATCATGATAGGATTTTAAAAATGTTATATTTTGATAACAGGGATGTTTAAAAAATAACTTTGGAGTGTCCTTCAGTCCGTCTGTCTGTACATAAAAACTGTTTCCTGTGATCACTTTTAAAGAACTTTTTCAACAAATTTATTTAAATAGGAACATAAGTGAATGGCCAATGGCCCTTCAGAATGTTGCTTGGGCTCTTACCGGTAGGGGACTTATGGATTGCTTGCAATACTATGATAATTGCTTGTTTTTCTTGGATATTTTCCGTACCACACCGTACAGTTACGGAAATTAAACCATTGTTTATTATGGTCATTATTAAGCTATGATTTTGTGATTAATGAGTTAAGTAAATATTTTGTGTGAAAGTGATTTGTTTAAAGCAAATTGCGTTGTTCATGTTCAATTCTAGTCAATTTTGCCAAAACATTTGGTCCTTAAAGATTTTTCAAAGCTGTCAACATATGGCCCGGAATACAAGACATATTATGCTTCTTTCAAAATTATCAAGGGAAGCATGATAAAGTGTTTTCCTGTTTCCATCAATTTTTTACCTATCTATGTATTTGGTCCGGCTAAAAATCACCAGGTCCAGTAAGATTTGATATTTTACTGGCCCGAATTTCCTGTGCTTTTTAAAGTTTTTCGTGAAGACTGAAATGCATGTACAAAATAAAAAGAGATAACATCTTTTCATTTATAAACATCTTTAAAACAAAAATACACCATGAATCATTATCAATAATGTGAATATACTACAGTCATGTACATTTGTTGATATAGGAAACGGGAGCAAAAATATGAGCATGTGCCGCGGTAAGGTAATTCCCCGTTCTAATAATAGACTATATCTAATTTTTTACAAGGTAATTCCCGGCTTATGCTGTCGTTTAAATTTTGATGTTTGCATGTAAAGATATCATTGAAAATATGTAAATAATCGTTTTGATCTTTAAATATAATTGTTAAATAAAGTTTTTGCATTTAAAATGATTTATTGTTTTATCTAATATAACAACATTATGAACATAGTCAAGGAAGACTCGTTTACGGCTGTTGACATCAATTCGCGGATGATGATTGAATGGGGAATTACCTTACCGCGGCACATGTTCATAATTTTCCTTCCGTTTCCTATATCAACAAATGTACATGACCATAGTATATTCACATTGAATAAACAGATGAACCGATGTTTTAGAAAAACTACTAAATACAAAAAATATTTGTGTCTAACTAACAATCAATTTCATAAACAATATGTCCAGTTTATTGCCTTATGTTAACATTACCTTATACAAGAAGTATTAATGTATGAGCTTGTTTGTCTTTTCTGATTTATACATTTTTACCATTTTTAGGTCAGGACAAGTAAGTCTTAGGTCAGGGCAAGTAGTTTTAAAAACTACTTGCCTGACAGGACAACCTGATTCAAAAGTTAATGTCTAGGCCTGGACAAACAAACTTTCTCTGTCATCAATTATAAACAATTGATTTATTTCGTAAACCAAGCCCTAACTAAACAATTAATTTTGCAAACAAAATAATGTTGTTTTTTTTTGTACTTTATTCTTGACTCAAAAATAATTTATCAAATAATGAAAAAAACTTTTCAAGTGTAATATATAAGCACACTTCTACAATATATTATATTCATTAATGATATTTGCGTCATAATTTAATTATAACAAAATATTGATGATAAAAACACTATATAAATGAACCACGTCTGTTAGACGAAACCACTTTCGCACCTCTTCATAAATTAAGTTAGCCGAACCGGTAGTTAGACGAAACCACCCTAATTCCAAACACACAAACATAGTTAAAATAATGCTAAGCTGTGGGCAATTAATGCACTTGAAGAGAAGAAGATTTTTTAAGACATTTAACTATAAAAGTCTATGTAAAATGAAACACCTAGGGTGGCAGCCGCAGTGATTTTCCTACCTATTTAACAGACTCAGATAAAATGCCTCTTCTCATTTGAAATTTTCTTTAAAATCATGCAGTTTTCCCAAAATCTAAACTTAAACCTGCTTTTTTAATTCCCAAAGTAGCAATGTTAGCGATAATTTTTCACATTTTTTGTGAGATTTTCAGAGACAGTGGTGTGCTATAATAATATTGAATTTAATTGGCAAAGAAAATAGAAAAAAATATTGATATAATAAAAGTATAAAATTCACAAATACCGGTATGCTCAAATTGGATAAAATAATAATAAAATTGTATATAAAATTTAATAAAATGAAATTTTGTTTATTTATTTTAGTTGATGTCCCATCATGAGTGATAGTATGAAAGAAGATAGTTGTCAAGTAGAGTCATCATCTGCTTCACTTTCAGCAGGTACATGTATAACCCTAAATTTCTTAAATGGAATTGTCAAGTTTACATTTTGGGAATTATTATTATCAATTATCTATTATCAATTTTGTGTATAAGGAGATGAAATTTTGAAGTTGGTCAGTCAACAGTGTAGCTCCCAGTCAGACTGCATGGTTATGCTAGCTGGGCTCTATACTGGTGACAGAGTTTCAGCAGGTTAAGGGCTAAATACATGTTTACATATTCATAAGTTAGTTGGTTTTTTCTTGTTTAGTTGGTTTTTTCTTGTTTTCCTTCCTATTATGTTTAATTTTACATACTCTGAAATATGAGTTATGAGCCTCTCTTTTATGTAATAAATTTATAAAACATGTAGGTACATCTAATAATTAATATCCATGTACAGTGAAATTTTCACCTGGTTTGAATAATTTCTATTTAACATTATTTCTTGTTTCATTTTCTTATTTTCCTTAATTGTACAAAGTACAATGTATCTCTTTGTGAAATTCATTTATGGCTGTTTAAATATCATGCATGAAGAATAATCATGTGCTCTCTCCAGTGACAGCTATTGATTTAGTTGGTTTCTAATTTGCTTACTTATTTCATTTCCTTGTTCAGTTTATGGCACAGTTTTTTTGTTTTCAGACATGTCAATGTTAGATGAACTCTTCCCAAGTCTTGGTAATGGAGAATCATCTGGAAGCCACTTAACCAACCAGCTGGCAATTCTTCTTCAAAACCTAGGTTCCAGTGATGATGAGAGTTCTAATGGACCAAACTTGTATAATCCTCTACAGCTGTCTCCACCCAGACTTAATGAAATACATGCCCTCGCAACTGCAAATCTCATCTCTCAAACACAAGAAGCTATCATGCAGGAATATAATATCACTGACTTTGATTTTGACAAGTGCACTTACTCAAATAACCAGAAAAATCCTGAATCCTCTAGTAATGTAGATGAAACACATGATTTGGGTGGTAATATTCTGGGAAATGTATCTCACAATATAAATAGTATTCCATGTAGTGTATTGGATACCTTTTCAGACAAAACAAGACAGGGTTGTGAAATAAGTAATCATACCTCAAGCATTTCTTATAATGATGATGCTAATTATACTACCCTTTTAAATGTTAAAATTCCTAAAGAAGATATAGACTTAAGTTTAACTAAAGTAAAGTCAAAGACTTGTGAAACAAATAATAGCATTGAAAGTGAAAAAACTGAAGTTTTTAAACAAGTCAGTGAGCCATGTTTTAAATCAACAAATATTTCTGAACTAGAATTGGAGACTCAGTCAGCAGTTAAAAACATTTTAGATACACCCTGTCCATTACAAAAAGATAGTGTTATAAATAGTTTATCAACAAATGAAGAACTAAATACCAGAATCAGTAGACCTGGATATATTGGAATAAAAAAGTGTCCTCAAGACCATCTTTTAGGGGATACACTAGGAGATTCAGAGTCCTTTTCAAACAAATGGGTCGAGCAAACACAACAGAGCACAGATTTAAAAAGGAAGCATGACTTGATAAATTATATGCTGCCCCCAAAGAAAAGACATGTAGAGTGTAATACAGCATCTATGACACTGAATGGAAGCCAGTCTCAGGATGAAAATAGGAATATTCATTACAACAATACTTCACACAATGAAACAAATGTTAGAAGTGAAGGGTATATACCTGGGAATAGGAATATAAGTAAAGAAAATGAAAAAGGTTGGTAAATTTCCAATAATGTCTTCAATTTTAAACCAGGTTTGGAGGGTATGGGGAGTTACTTACTTAGTTTTAGCCATATTATGGCCCTTTGTTGTAACTTGTTGTTTTTTTTTTTAAATGTAATGTACAAAACTGTTCTCATGGGATTACAACCAAATCTCACATATCTAACATCATCAAATTCCATAGTGTGTTTGTTTTGTGATTCTATCATTATTCATGGAAAACCTTTTTTTTTGTGACAATTTTCTGCAGTTGAACTTGAAGTCATGCAAAATTTATCACTTTTGTCATGTAACTTGTTTTCAAAGACTCTTCACATCATTACACACATTTGTGACCTCTAAATGCTGTATGAAACAGTATCATAGTTTAATTAGAAATTACTGTTCTAAAACAGAAATTATTCTCCATTGTTATGATTTTAATATGAGAGATATTGATTTTTTAAAATTTTGAATTTTCTAGGAAAATATTTTTAAAAAATGTTAAATTATCTTTTTTTTTCAGAGAAGCCTATACTGTATGTGTGTGTGATGTGTATGAAACAGTTCAGTAATGTAGATAAACTAGAGGTACACTCTACCAATCATCAGCATTACAGCTGTCCTGTCCCTGATTGTGTGAGAACATTCACTTACAGAAGTCATCTTAGTTACCACAAACAAACACATGAGTAAGTACTAGTTTTCAGTTATCCGATATTAGCACAGACAAAATTATATCGATTAGACTAGTTTACAGTTACCAAAACAAACTATACTTTTACCCAATTTTACCACACAGACAAACAAGAGTAAGTACCACATATTGTTGTGCAATTTTACCATAGAAAAGGGTAAATATTTTGCCATGGATTTTTTTGCTTGAATCAAATTTAAACAAGTTCTGTTGTACATACATGACTACAGTCAACTATCGTTATCTCGACATTGCTTTTCTCGATAGTTCTTTATCTTGATGACATTTTAAAAGTCCCGATTTTCTTCCTTCTTTATCTATATTGGAAATATGTGTTTATCTCGATATTTTTATTTCGATATTTTCAGTATCTCGAAGTAAAATTTCAGCCCCGACAGTAATTTTCACACTATTATCATTTCTTTATCTCGACTAATAATTGTTCGTCTTTCCACCGCAGAGGTGTGAAAAACACAAATCAGACGATAATCACTTAATAGCATGTGTCATAATGATGACTATGTTTGTAACAAGTCGAACATTGTTTATAAATGTTTACCTAATTAACGTATTGATTGACTTATGTCCAAAATGAGTGAATCTTCCATTATTTATAAAATATTCGAACAGTGTATTAAATTCATTGTGACTTTAGATGTAAATGAAAAGTGTTCAGTATAAAAACATTATCGTTGCAATATTGTTTTACAACATCGAAAAAAATAGCAAACAGCGGTAGAACTATTTCGAGAATGGTCCAATAACCAACCTGGGAGGATATCTGGATCGACCAGGCTGAAAACGTTTTCACTATAGTGGTGTATTACTGAGTAAACCTCACTATGTGTTTTTATCACAGACTCCAGTTTTTTGGCTGGTAAATATCCGCTAATTTAACTTTGTTAAATATCGACTTTTGGATATAAGGCTCAAGAAAACATGACATGGAGATATCATACTTTTAATCTATTTGACTTAAGATATGCACATGCCTTTGTAAAAATCAGTTACTGCCTTGTTCAAACCTTATACGTTTATCTCGACATTTCGTTATCTCGATATTTTTTGGACGGTCCCGATGACTTCGAGATAACGAGAGTCGACTGTATGTTACTTTAATTATATACATGTTATATATACATATAATATCATATGATATATTAAATTATTGACAATTTTGTAGTTATAGAGTTTCAGAAAATACACATTTGAGTATATTTATAATGATGTTTATAATGTAAGAACAGTATATTATAAACCATTACCCTGTCTCATTTATGTGATTGACTAGTCCTTCTTTCAGTTTAGAAATGCCCATTGTTAATGAGAGGGAATTTTGATATCAAATTCTAGAATTCAGCAGTAAAGAAAAAAGAGTCTGATGAGACTACATTGATATGCAGGCTTACCTGGCTTGTATGGGTTGCTTAGGTCTGTAATCAATGCCACTGGATAGTAAGATTGCTTAACTTTAACTACTGATGTGCAGAGGTTGTTGTTGAGGACATTTTGATGTGATATATCTAAAATAAGGAGGAATGTATTTGTCAATTATGTATTTGTTTTGTCTCAACAGAGGACAGAAGAATCACCAGTGTTCAGAATGTGGTAAAGTGTTTTCAAAAGCTCAACATTTAGATAAGCATGTGATGACGCACAAGGAGATCAAACCATTTACCTGTAGTGTCTGTAATAAAAGTTTTATTACAGCTGGTAACCTCAAAAATCATTCCAGAACTCATTCAGGTATTTTAAGCATTGTTTAATTGTAGCATAGCCACCACTATTAAGTAACATATGATTTTTAAAGGCACATTATGCCTCTGAAATGAATAAATTTTTCCTTCTTTAGAAAGGGCCAATATGAGTTTTATAACGTTTAAATAATGGTTTTTGAGCATGATACAATGTAATTTCTTATTCCATGGAAAAAGTGTGGAAAGACATGGGAATATTTGTTATAAAAATAGAAAAAATGTAAACAAAGTACTAATTTGACTTCCATTCAAAATACTAAATCACTGTAATTGTACTATTTTCAAAAAGGTTAAATGGCCAAAAGATGGTTCAGGAAAATGGCCAATAAGTAACCATTTAGAAACTATAACAGAACATCAGAAATAGAAAGCTTTATAGAAATAAAAATAAATGTATTTCTGGGGGATTATATAATGGACTGTTAAAAGAAATTGTATGCAGTTTAATGCCAATCTTTTGTTTTTATATGCCCGAAAGGGCATATTATGTTATACCCCCTGGCGTCCATCCGTCCGTCCGTCCGTTAGCAATTTGTCCGTTAGCAATTTGGTTTCCGGAGCATAACTTAAGTTCCATTTGGCCCCCAATGTTCAAACTTCATAGGATGATTGTCCATATTGGGTAGATGACCCCTATTGATTTTGGGGTCAAAAGGTCAAAGGTCAAGGTCACTATTACCTTGATACTGAAAACAGTTTCCGTCCGTTAGCAATTTGGTTTCCGGAGCATAACTTAAGTTCCATCTGGCCCACAATGTTCAAACTTCATAGGATGATTGTCCATATTGGGTAGAAGACCCCTATTGATTTTGGGGTCAAAAGGTCAAAGGTCAAGGTCACTATTACCTTAAAACTGAAAACAATTTCCGGAGCATAACTTAAGTTCCATTTGACCCACAATTATCAAACTTCATAGGATGATTGTCCATATTGGGTAGAAGACCCCTATTGATTTTGGGGTCAAAAGGTCAAAGGTCAAAGTCACTATTACCTTGATACTGAAAACAGTTTCCGTCCGTTAGCAATTTGTCCGTTAGCAATTTGGTTTCCGGAGCATAACTTAAGTTCCATTTGGCCCACAATGTTCAAACTTCATAGGATGATTGTCCATATTGGGTAGAAGACCCCTATTGATTTTGGGGTCACAAGGTCAAAGGTCAAGGTCACTATTACCTTAAAACTAAAACAGTTTCCGTCTGTTAGCAATTTGGTTTCCGGAGCATAACTTAAGTTCCATCTGGCCCACAATGTTCAAACTTCATAGGATGATTGTCCATATTGGGTAGAAGACCCCTATTGATTTTGGGGTCAAAAGGTCAAAGGTCAAGGTCACTATTACCTTAAAACTGAAAACAATTTCCGGAGCATAACTTAAGTTCCATTTGACCCACAATTATCAAACTTCATAGGATGATTGTCCATATTAGGTAGAAGACCCCTATTGATTTTGGGGTCAAAAGGTCAAAGGTCAAGGTCACTATTACCTTGATACTGAAAACAGTTTCCGTCCGTTAGCAATTTGTCCGTTAGCAATTTGGTTTCCGGAGCATAACTTAAGTTCCATTTTGCCCACAATGTTCAAACTTCATAGGATGATTGTCCATATTGGGTAGAAGACCCCTATTGATTTTGGGGTCACAAGGTCAAAGGTCAAGGTCACTATTACCTTAAAACTGAAAACAGTTTCTGGAGCATAACTTAAGTTCCATTTGACCCACAATGTTCAAACTTCATAGGATCATTGTCCATGTTGGGTAGAAGACCCCTATTGATTTTGGGGTCACAAGGTCAAAGGTCAAGGTCACTATTACCTTGATACTGAAAACAGTTTCCGGAGCATAACTTAAGTCCATTTGACCCACAATGTTCAAACTTCATAGGATGATTGTTCATATTAGGTAGAAGACCCCTATTGATTTTGGGGTCACAAGGTCAAAGGTCAAGGTCACTATTACCTTGATACAGAAAACAGTTTCCGGAGCATAACTTAAGTTCCATTTGACCCACAATGTTCAAACTTCATAAGTTGATTGTCCATATTAAGTAGAAGACCCCTATTGATTTTGGGGTCAAAAGGTCAAAGGTCAAGGTCACTATTACCTTGATACTGAAAACAGTTTCCGGAGCATAACTTAAATTCCATTTGACCCACATATTCAAACTTCATAGGATGATTGTCCATATAAGGTAGAAGACCCCTATTGATTTTAGGGTCACAAGGTCAAAGGTTAAGGTCAGCATATTCCCATGTCTAATGAATGCTTCATCCTTACTAAAAAAAAAAACACTTTCGGGCATATAATGCTCCGCCTAGCGGTGCTCTTGTTAAAATTTGTTGTCAGTAAAATATTCTGAAGTTTCAGTGAAATTCTTTATAGATAAATGGCATGTGTACATTACTTTTTGTCTATGATACATCTGTAGGCTTGTATTTAAAAAAAAATACCAATTAATGTTTTAAACTTATGAACATAAGCATGACAGTGGATTGTTAAGGTTAACATTATCTTAAATTTTAAAGAAGTTCATATATATTTATCAATTAATCTATTTACATTGTACATGTAAAGAGACTTTGTTTGTTTATCGTGAAATATGATGAGAAAAAAAACTTGCTAAAAATATGTGAGCTGCGTCACGACAAAACCAACATAGTGCGTTTGCGACCAGCATGGATCCAGACCAGCCTGCGCATCCGCGCAGTCTGATCAGGATCCATGCTGTTCGCTAACCAACTCTATTACAAGTAAAGAAACTGATAGTGAACAGCATGGATCCTGATCAGACTGCGCGGGCTGGTCTGGATCCATGCTGGTCGCAAACGCACTATGTTGGTTTTGTCATGACGCGGCTCATGTGTATATTACTGTTCTGTTTCAGGAGAGCGACCATATGCTTGTGATGTAAAGGATTGTACAAAAACATTTGCAGAGCTGTCAAGTCTTAAGAAGCACAAAGTTATACATACAGGTAACGAATACACACACACAAATATAGATATTCTTTTGTCAAGAAATAAAGATAGATAAATGAATGAGATTTCATGTGTTCTGGTAACTATATAGGAGGAGTAGAACTTGTACTAGCTCAGGTCATTATAAACAGAGGAATGATTTCATGCCAAAAAATATCTTTGCATGTATTTTGTACAAGGCTTATCATATAAAATTAAATTATATATGATAACAGAGTAACCTTTTGTTTGTGAATTTTACTTGTGAAGATCAGTGTCTCTTCTAGGATTAAAAAACGGGGGATTTTTATCGAAAAGCGAGAATTTATTACATTTGTTGATCTTTTTTCATCCTTTCTCTATGTTAAATTTTTCCCCTGCGTCTTAAAAAAAGTAGTAAGTGTAGAAGGATTTATTTTTGATTAACAATGAAGAATGGTTATCTTATTTCACATTTCATTAGAAAAACCTGTTATATTATTTGGTCTTTAAGTCAATGTCACATTTACATACAATATGACCTAGTGTGAGAAAGCTATCCAGTTAGCTTATAGAAGGTTGTTGGTTCTACTTAGGTGCCAACTTATGCCAGAAATACTGCATGAAGGGACACCTGAAGACTTTCTCCACCAGTAAAGCTGAAAGGTTTAAAGTCGCTACACGACTTTAAAAGTGTTGATGTGACTTAAAAATTAACAAAAACACAGTCTCCATAAAGGGATTGCTAATGTGATGGATTAAATGTAGGAGAGTGATGGACTGCTGTACCATCATAAGTGAAAGATTACTAATTTCAATTTGTTTAACCAGTATTTTCTTTATCTTTTCAGAATAAAAACTCATCTGCTATGATATATTTTAGACAATATGTATAGTTCGTGTTTCAGAATTTAGAAACAAAAAGCTTTTTTGTCTATTTTCTCCAAAATCATCAATTTCAAACTGAATGCTATATTTGGCTACCATCTATATTTTTGTATATATTATTTCAGGTGAGAAGAGCTTCAGATGTGATTTGTGTGGAAAAAGTTTTACACAGGCCAGTAGCCGGAATTATCACATGAAAAAACATAAAGAGAAAACATAATTGACAGTGATTATATATCCAATTTGTTAAAGTGTTATTTTTTTATATCACATGTATTGTACTCTTAAAGCTGGCTTTAACTTGGGCATTCTCTATACCAAATATGCAGAGAGGGTTGTTATCTTCTAATAAGAAATTTTCCAAAGTAGTAAGTTTATTCTTGAATATTTCATTTGAAGAACCTGTTAACCAAATACACATTCTCATTTTCCACTGTCAAGTTGATCAGAGTCAGCTATTTATTTCAAAAGGTTGATTAATATTATTATGCCCCCATTTCGAAGAAAAGGGGGTATATTGCTTTGCACTTGTCGGTCCGTCGGTCCGTCGGTCCGTTGGTCCGTCGGTCCGTCGGTCCGTAGACCAAATGGTTTCCGAGTGATAACTAAAGAACCCTTAGGCCCAGGAACTTCAAACTTGGTATGGTGATTGGTCATGACCAGTAGATGACCCCTATTGATTTTGGGGTCAAGGGGTCAAAGGTCAAGGTCACATTGACCTTGTAAGCAAAAATGGTTTCCGATCAATAACTACAGAACCTTAAGGCCTAGGAACTTCAAACTTGGTATGGTGATTGGTCATGATCAGTAGATGACCCCTTTTGATTTTGGAGTCAAGGGGTCAAAGGTCAAGGTCACATTGACCTTGTGAGCAAAAACGGTTTCCGATCAATAACTAAAGAACCTTAAGGCCTAGAAACTTCAAACTTGGTATGGTGATTGGTCATGATCAGTAGATGACCCCTATTGATTTTGGGGTCAAGGGGTCAAAGGTCAAGGTCACATTGACCTCGTGAGCAAAAACGGTTTCCGATCAATAACTAAAGAACCTTAAGGCCTAGGAACTTCAAACTTGGTATGGTGATTGGTCATGATCAGTAGATGACCCCTATTGATTTTTGGGTCAAGAGGTCAAAGGTCAAGGTCTCATTGACCTTGTAAGCAAAAACAGTTTCTGATCAATAACTAAAGAACTTTAAGGCCTAGGAACTTCAAACTTGGTATGGTGATTGGTCATGATCAGTAGATGACCCCTATTGATTTTGGGGTCAAGAGGTCAAAGGTCAAGGTCACATTGACCTCTTGGGTAAAAACGGTTTTTGATCAATAACAAAAGAACCCTTAGGCCTAGGAACTTCAAACTTGGTATGGTGATTGGTTATGACCAGCAGATGACCCCTATTGATTTCGGGGTTAAGGCGTCAAAGGTCAAGGTCACATTGACCTTGTAGGTAAAAACGGTTTCCGATCAATAACGAAAAACCCTTAGGCCTAGGGACTTCAAACTTGATATGGTGATTGGTCATGATCAGTAGATGACCCCTATTGATTTTGGGGTCAAAGGGGTTGAAGGTCAAGGTCACATTGACCTCTTGAGTAAAAAACGGTTTCGGATCAATAACTAAAGAACCTTAGGCCTAGGAACTTCAAACTTGGTATGGTGATTGGTCATGACCAGCAGATGACCCCTATTGATATTGGGGTTAAGGGGTCAAAGGGCAGGGTCACATTGACCTTGTAGGTAAAAATGCTTTCCAATCAATAACTTTAAGAACCCTTAGGCCTAGGAACTTCAAACTTTGTATGGTGATTGGTCATGACCAGCAGATGACCTGTTGATATTGGGGTCAAGGGTCAAAGGTCAAGGTCACATTTGACCTTGTAGGTAAAAACGGTTTCCGATCAATTAACTAAAAACGCTTAGGGCCTAGGAACTTCAAACTTTGTATGATGATTGGTCGTGACCAGCAGATGACCCCTATTGAGTTTTGGTTCAAGGGGTAAAAGGTCAAGGTCACATTGACCTTGTAAGTAAAAACGGTTTCTGATCAATAACTTAAGAACACCTAGGCCTAGGAACTTCAAACTATGTATGGTGATTTGCCATGAACCAGCAGATTACCCCTATTGATTTTGGGATCAAGGGGTCAAAGGTCAAGGTCACATTGACATTGTAAGTAAAAACGGTTTCTGATCAATAACTAAAGTACGCTTCGGCCTACGAACTTAATACTTGGCATGATGATTGGTCATGACCAACAGATGACCCCTTTTGATTTTGGGGTCAAAGGTCAAGGTCACATTGATCTTGTATGTTAAAACAGTTTCCGATCAATAACTAAAGAACCCTTAGGCCTAGGAACTTCAAACTTGGTATGGTGATTGGTCATGACCAGCAGATGACCTATTGATTTTGGGGTCAAGGGGTCAAAGGTCAAGGTCTCGTTGACTTTGTAGGTAAAAAAGGTTTCCAATCAATTAACTGGAAATGCTTAGGCCTAGGAACTTCAAACTTTGTATGATGATTGGTTCTGACCAGCAGATGACCCCTATTGAGTTTTGGGTCAAGGGGTCAAAGGTTAAGGTCATGACCACTAGATACTTGATAACCCTTATTAATTGTTTGATCACTGGGTCAGAAGTCATGCATAATAACCTTATCACATGACTAATTGGCTGCTGATAGGGGGCATACATGTTTTACAAACATATCTTGTTGTGTTTCAAACTGCCTAAAGTATATATAATATAGACTGTCCCACTCTTTTTGTCAACTGAATATTACTGATAAATTGCGAAGGATATTTATAGAAATTCCAATGGGTCATATGGGTTATTGATTATTCATGTGAAGTAGATGAGGAAATTGAAAACAATGTTGTTTGTGTAACACTTGGTTAAGGTATTATATAAATCTTAAATGCTGATTTAACACTTTAAACATGAATTAAGGATGATTAATCTAGGTCACTGTCAGAGGGTCATATATATGATTTTGACTGAATTATATCTATGATAAAGTTTTGCATGCAAAATATCCGCAAACACTGAAGGTGTTCAGTCTTTTTATGTATTTAGTGTTATAGTTGTGTAAATGTCCGTGGCCCATATTTCAGTTATTAATTTTGACTTAATAACATCCCTTTGTAAATGTGTGGTTAAGATATTTTACATGTTGAATCTCCACTTCAACTGAAGTTACTTGAAACTTCAAACATGTGTTGGGATCATCATTGCAGACCACTAAGTTTATACAATGTACTGCATTATTTCCTACTTTGAACCAATAAGTTATTCCATTGAAACTTGATAGATAATTGTATTGCATAGACCTTTAGACACAACTCTAACAATGGTTATCACTGAATGACTTAAAACATTCTACCCTTGCTTTACTAACAAGGTCAAGGTCATAGAAAAGTATTTAGGCATCTTGTCAAATGGATAGCTCTTGTTTTATTTACTTTTCTGTAATTTGAAATATTCTAGTCATTTAAAAAGTTTGCTATTGTATATTTTTGTAACACATTGTAAAATATCAAAACAAAAGTGCAGCTGTCATTGGCAGATATAATTTTACTTCTGTTGGTGATACTATTGTGTACCAATGTGTAGGTTGTAGATTAATGTTTATTAGTATATATACATGTAATTTAGTATTCCAAATGTACAAGTGAAAATAATCAATTAACAAAACCTTTGTAGAATAATTTTAACACCATTTTATACATGCTATATTCTCAATATACCTGAAACCAGTATTTTTTTTCGTTAAGTTTTCATATACTTTTTTGTTCAATAAATTTTAAGTATTATTTCATGTTATTATGCTGTCGTAACTCGTTACTGTGATGCATATAGTTGACACATTGTCCGTTCAGCAACTAGATTAGGGTTTGGGTTTAAAGTTAAAAGCTATAGATTTATTCTGTAAGAGTAGCATAAAGAGGGGTCACGGCACTCTGACCTACAAATTAAACAATTTAATAAATGGCCTAATAATCCATTTTGGCTGAATGTCTGTCCTTCCGTCTGTTTGCACCCACAACTGGATACTTCAGTGGATGGGAACTACAGGTAGCAGTGTTATCAGTGTGATACTATTCATTTAGTTAGGACTTTGACTTAAATCTTGTAAGTGGCTAAAAACAGCAATCGAGAGAGCGAAAGGTAGACTCAAAAGCTTGTTTGGCCAATAACAAGCACTGGCCTACAGTCCTTAGAATTTGATGTAGAGGTTTGTTATGAGTGGAAGATTGTGGTCATTGATTTTATGTTCATTAGTTCAAGGAAATACTTGATTCTCAAGACCAATAGATTTATATTCTAGGGTTGTGACACTTAATATATATTTTATTCTTGACTTCTACAACACGTACTAGTATCTAGTTTTCCCCCTTTAATGCCATTTCGTTCACAAACTGGAATTCATCACAACTTTTTATCTAAGAGGTGGGTGTGCATATTGGTCAGAGATGTTTACAAAATTGTGCTCCTTTAATGCTTCTTTTACATATAAACAGCATATGTGTGTGCATGAAGCACAACTCAAAAGCTATTCAAGGAAGTGTTCACAAATATAGAATACACAGAGTCGATTTGCAACGTGCAAGAAAAATAACTATTTTCCTTTCTGAATTATCTCCTGTCGAAAATAATACACTTTTTCCGGATATGACCTTAACACCGAAAGACCAACGTGTCAGTGCTCTTCACTGTGCATGTAAAAAGATCCAGGGTCGCTTCTGAAAAGGGTATCTGTTGAATTCAAACCAATTTCGAAAAAAAGTTTTTCAGGGGCTTCTCATATACATTAATACATGTATGTGCAACAGAAATGCGAAAAAAGTACACAAAAAACCTAATATATGTCGTATATATATTGCACAGATTTATAGATTACAAATCAAAACTTCATTAGCATTAAATGTATCTATAATTATTTTTCACATTATTTGCTGTATAGTATGAAAATGTTCATTATTAAACACATATTAAAATACAACAAATGTATAAGAGATTTTTGGTGCTTTCCCTAATAATGACACACATTCTAAATTGATCAACCATGATATGTTGCTCCTTTCCACATCACCTTCCTCACACAGTCTTCATAGTCACATAAACCTTCGTTTAATAATCCATTGTTTACAACGATACCCTTGCTATAAGGTGTTAACAGGTAAGATTCATAATTATAATTTACAAGAACATTGATTTACAATAACAATACCTAAACAGAATAAATTAACATCAAATACAATAACATATATATCTTTTTACTTGTAAAATAAAACTGTGGGTCTCTCAGTTTCTGTCGGTTTAGTTTAAGATCACATCATTAATGTTATGTCAGCTAATCAAATGAATATCAATATTTTACAAAGAATTTTGACACGGGCTTTGGTGGTCCATTTGGTGTCCCGTCCTTAAAGTCGTAAGGAATCACTCCAGAAAGGAGTTGACTCTGTTCTGTTTGGGCCACATCGGGAAACGTTCTAGGATGAGCTTTACTGGCTGCTGACTCCTTCATCAACTCGGAACCTTCAGAAGACCAGTGGTTGGTCATCTTTATTCCTTCGTAAGCCTCTCTTTTAATAGCTATATCTGCGGGAGATGCCCATTTTGCAGGAGTCATTGATACAAATACAACATATCTCCAACGTCCAGGGTTAGCCCTGCCTTCTTTGGGTTGGGCATTAGCATGAACAACGCGCGAGTCCCACAACACCATCCCTCCCTTAGGAACAGGTACTCTTTTAATTCTACAACCATTTTGTTCAAAATAATTGACATGGGATTTAGACAGTCTAAAAAACTGGATTTGGTTTGATTTTTTGGCTGCACTATCAAACTTTCCGAAAAATTTGTGAAAAACCCTGTGTGATTTTGCCATCACTTGAAGAGTCCAGTCATCTTCACACGCCTCTTCAAGGTAAACACCGCCTTGATATGCATGCAGACCTTCACGACACGCCTCTTGATCTAAATGTAGCCAATGAGAGCTCCCGTCATCATAGGGTTCTTCTCCATCTTCAGGAGGGCGACCAATAGCAATCGAATCGAAACTGGTCAGCAGTTTTTCTGTTTTCCAAAGTTGTTCAAATACAGACTTTGCTTTCAGCCGAACATTCCATGTCGTTTCTAAATGACCTATTGAAGAACAAATGAATAACAAAATTAGCCCAAATTATGAATCGTTCTTTATTAAAATCAAATTACTTTTTGTATGTTTCAATCGATTTTGTGCAAGTAAAGCTTGTGATACTTAAATAATATTTGAGTAAGTTATCTGTTAAATAATGAATATCAGTAAATTTATCTGTGGGTAATTATATCGGAATCTTCTTGATAGGTGCACAATTTGATGGTGGTGGTGGTGGTAGTTTCACTCCGGATCACGGCAATAAGCCACAGTGAATTTACCAGAGCGGAATTAAACCCCGCATCGTTCCTGGGCATGCTGTCAAGCAGTTTACCAGTACTAGTTACTTTCACTTTCGCCAGGAACTGATAACTTCTGTACATGCCAGAGCAGAGGTACAGTGCGATGACCGTAGAAAGGATTTTATAATCAATCACAACAAAAGTGGCCTGCGCCGTCCGGGAATCAAACCCGGGTCGTATAACATTATTGAAAGTTTTAAGGAATAGGAATTTGGCCGTACATTTGATTACACTTAAGTCTTGAGAATTGTTGTTGCGATGATGCCATATGTATGTTTTCCTTCTTTTCTGTATTCAGTCCAACGCTCTACCTATCACAATTTGAAGTATCTCACCTGTATTATATCCTCTAATGAGGCCCTTAGATGAGTTAGGCCATCCCCCGCCAAACTGTTTTAACCACTGGTTATATTCATCAATGTATTTGTCACATTCTGCTGGTGGAATAACGCCTGGAACAACAGTGTAGCCAACTTCTTCTAACTCAGATAAATTCTGATCTGAAATCATTGTATTTCTGAAATAAAAACAAATATTTTAAATGTACAATCCAAAAAAAAGAAGAAAAAATATGTATTGTGAATGTTCCGAAACACCGGAGTTTAAACAAAACTGACATTTAAACAACTATTTATCAACCCGGACGTTTTAGTACAATAACATAGTTAATCACGTCGTTATTAATGTAACTTTCACATATACCACTCTCATCAATGTCTTTTAATTTTGTGAAGTGACAAATTGTGTGACGTGCATTTTACATGTGGTACGAGGAACCAGATACAATACTCGTTTTACTTAAAAAATTTCTGTTTGGCATGACAGTGAAATCGGCTAGGTAAACTGAAAATTAAAATTGCATTATCACGTGTTCTGACTATTTTTCAGAATCATGATTAACCTCGATTTTATATGTTAATTTTCTTTTTAGTTTTTATATGAACTACATGTATTTAAAAAATAATTAAGTTGACATCTTTATTTGCTAATTGATATATTTCCACATTTTTACAATTATTTCAGTGTCAGGTATGCAATCGTAAGCAAAAATCTTTTCCATACTTTTTTATGGCAATCTTGGTCACAAAAAAGGCATTTTATTTTATACTTTAAACTAACTCGGTATTGCCTATGAACTTCTACATTTTTATGTAGGGCGTTGCTCTTTTGTCCAACGCATTGGATTATCGATATATTATAAAAATACTTCTCTCAGTTGAATATCATTTTATGTTCATGCCTACATGATTTCAGAAATATGACTGTTAGTGAATACATACTGAGATTTTAAATAGGAGACGGTGGGTTATTGATTATTGAAGTTTGATCTATAGGTAGTCTACTGCTAGTTGTAAATAATGTAATATACATGTTTATACACATATATATTTACCGTATTTTTTAATTGTTCATCATGTGAAGCAGATGTACATGTATGATATATTGTTATATTTACTCTAAGTTACTATAATCAAATCGATTATCACAAGTTATCTATTTTATATATTGAAAATATTACATTACAACGACAAAATAAATAAATCAAAACATTAAACTTACCTTCGTATACAGTTATAAAGCTTAAATAAATATATCACGCAAATTATAGTCCTTTAAACCAAATCTCTACAATGGTTAATATATAGTTAATAGTTAATATATATTTCACAACAGTTGACAATTTTCTCGTCATTACCTTGGTTCTATTTATAGAAATTACTAAACGGGTACATAACTTCCGTATTGTAAACGAAAAATAAGAATATAAGATTTAAAAAAGGAAAACAAAAACAAACAAACCCATAAACGTCACGTTCGTTTTATAAGCCTTGAAACATAGCATGTAAAATGTGCAAGTATGTATGTATTCTAGGCTTAATGAGGGTTCATCCGCCCTTTCAGGCTCTGAAAGTACGGACCCCGGACATTCATGAATGTGCAAGTTGAAATAATACATTTTATATATTGTCGGAAATTATTATTTTTATTATTATTATTATTATTTTGTCCAATAGGATTGCAGTATTTCAAATGAATCGTAACATATTTACTTGGTAAATCGGCCAACTGTTAATCAGTAAATCGACTGTTTATAAAAACAATTTAAAACACTAAGCTGGTTAAAATTTATGTACGTATTTACAAATACCAATTTAATTTTGTAAATACGTACTAATAAACTTTAACCTACACATTGCTAAAGAAAAATGGTCAATACAATATTGGATTATCTTTTAATTGAGCTATTAATTGAATGCACATAAATTAGATGTTACGGTGCTCCGGCTAAAAAAGCGTCTAACTTTCGTTCCCTTCTAAATATCTATCAGGAATTCAAACTCATCGCTGCGGAGAGTTTGTCTGGAAATAGGCATGCCCTGGGCTTTGAACTTATTCTTAAAATCTAAAATTTTAGAATAAGTTTAAAGTGTTTAAATAATAAGAATGAAGATCTTTATGAAATGTCATGTCTTAAGTTATTTACATATATATCTTGAAGTCAGATACGAGAAAACTATTATAAACTTATTGATAGCTACCGAACTAGGCAACAAAATATCAGTATTTTGTAATAATTATCTTACCTCAGAGGTCCAATTAACAACATTATTATTTCCAGCATCATGCTTTAATTCATTGGTACTTGATAGAATACAATCATATTTATTTTCGTCATATTACTTTTAAATATTAGAGATTAGAGGTTTGTGTATCATTTGGTGAAGAATGACTTGTGTACAAAATCTCAGATCAAGATAATCATTTCAATTGTGAAAAACGACTTAATATTGAAAAAGCGTTGATTCAAAACGCTTTTTTAACTGAAATCAGGCTACTTCAGAATCATTAAAAAATCAATTTTCAATTCAATAATTTATAACACTTTGCACATCTTGACAATTCAAATGCACAGGTTTATCTATGTAAGATTTTCAATGTTATGGTTTTAGGCTTTTGGATCTCAATCCAGCTCTTTTAACACATGTAGATATATATCGCATAAAAAACCTTACCCAGGAACTTTCTAAAATTCAGTATAAAAACCCAATGTAAGAGTAAAAGGCCTTTAAGAGCGGTGCTTCAATTATTGATATAATCTCAAAGACAAGGATGAAGTTTTAAGCGAATTTCTTCAATTTTTAAAGATATTCATCTTACAAAGGAATGTCCATAAAAAAACAACATATTAGTCAAGATTCATGTCAGAGTTATGGTTCATGGAAATGCCACCGGTTCAAGGAAAGTGACCTTTATAAACATGTCAAAGACATCAGTATAGTTGTGAACATTTGGCGTGCAAAACGCCATCCAAAGAATTTCTAAAGGAATACAGAAAATAATTAAGTCACTTCAGTGACCTTAAAAACATATGTGACCTTTCAAGCAAATGCCTTTAGTGTTTGATGGATATGAAGTTGCACATAGACGCGACGCCACTCTCTTAATAGTCGGGCTAAATTGACATTTTTTTCTTGCGCTGAGACTATACATGTATGTGTTCCTGTCCCAAGCTTGTTGGGACACAATTGCTGGAACTTTTTAATAATTATGTATGTTTGTTTGAATTTTACGTCTCATCGACACAGTATACGTCATATTATGGCGACGGTCCAACTTGATTTGTGGAGGAAGACCTCAGGTGCCCTTCCGTGTATTCAATCAGGCACGAAAGGGCACCTGAGTAGAATCATGGGCTTTCCGTAAGCTAGCTGGTATAGCGCTAGCTTTCCCATATGAAAGAATCAAAAGTCAAAATACCACTTTTATGATTTTGCTACTTTTATCATATTTTTCACATTTCGTGATCAGGTAATAATCATCTAATTTGCTTTTTTGAAAGATATTAAATGCACTCATTTTTAGGACAAAATGTGCCTTTAGAGGTTGCAGGCACGACATATTATAAATATTCCGTTACACAAAGAGCAGTTTAACAGACTGATGTTAAACCAGATCAAAATATAAGCAAATTACACTTTATCTAAAATAATTTCTTAAAATAAGCAGGGTTAAAACTCTAGCATATTATACCATAGCAAGTTAATTAGTATTGAACATACACTTATCTATTATAAATGATATGTATATAATTTATGTATACATATCTGATTAAGTGATTATTAATGTCAATTATGATATGAATTTTCAACTAGTTAGATTAAAACGTGTTATTTTGTTAAGCCCACGGAATTAATGCATGCGAAAATCGTTCATTCGTAGCATTCATTGGACGTCAGGGGAGATAACCAAAGTCATACGCTTATTGCAATCATGTCATGTATTTTGACCTCTGTGGTAAATACATAGTACGGTATCGAAAAATCAGTCAGTTGTGACGAAACTGTATGTTTATAACAAACTGTAATATATTTCGGATAGTTAAATACTACAGATTTTAATAAAAAATGATGGAGTTATCTGAACAAAGTTCAGTGCTTTTTGCACTAGTGGCCGGAGCAACATTTAAATACGCGGCCCTTCGCTGGGTCGGGGGGCAAAGAAGGCAGTACGTTGGGAAAGTGTCAAAACTTTATGTTTATCCACTGAAATCAGGGAGAGAGTTACCGGGGTGCCTGAAAAAAGTGTCACTGAAACAATATGGCATTTATACAAATGGAGTTGGGGACAGGTAAATATAAGTTTCGTAACTTTTTTAAAACTCACTGTTTTTGCCGACTTTGATAAACCTTATAGCTTTCATATGGTATATTTCATATTCACAAAAAACTATCAGATAGAATCTGGTATATTCATACAAAGTGCATGTAGTTTTATTCTTTGACAATGTTTAATATCATGAGAAATATAGGAACGACAGTTTAGGAGAAAAGAAAACACACAGCCTTTAAACTTGAATCAGAACGTGAACAGTTTTCATCGACGTGTCATGAGTGAAGAAAACGTTAAACACAACTATATAAAGTATTCATAAATCTACTTGTCGAGCTATAAAGTTTGTGTCAGGTAAATGAATCTACATGAGTACACCATGTTCTATTTGATAAGATGTATTAGGCTGTAAATATGTTTATTTATAAGTAAAGAGCCGATGAACGGTAAGGGCATACCATAAATTGCTACAGTCCTATCTTTGAATTAAAATATATTGCTTTAAGAACAACGGAAATGATCGGGATAACAAAATTTATAAATAATTTGATTTATCACAAATATGATGCTTTTTTCGATCGAATAATCTTTCTATCCAGTGGCGTACTAAGGTTGAACACATGTAGCCTACACAAGGGTAAACAGCGAGTGAACAGTTAATTATCAGTTTATACAAACATTGGAGCAGTCTTTTTTATATTTTAGGCCGATTTATATTTTATTCTAGAAACGTTATGCAATACCAACTAATGGTCAATCACAATAATAACAGTCAATCTTTTGAAATAATTATTTCGCCAATTCAGCTCAACTTCACAATGAACAAATGAGCATAATGTTTTGTAATGCAGTAAACGCCAAACGATAACGCAATTTTAAGAGGAGTAAATTCTCAAAGCTCAGTAGATTTATCAGTGTCACTATATAAAGATGCTGGACTAAACAACAACAATAACAAATAAATTCAATTTCAATCAATGCTCCCTAACAAATTTAAGAAGTATACTAATTAAGAATTATTTATTTTTAAGAACAACTCTATTTATTACCGTATATACCCATCCTATTACACATGTATGAATTTTAACAAGCACATAAACTCAGCACATACATCATGTTAACAATGCCGTGAAGTTTAGGCAATAAAAATACTAACAAACTTGCTCAACAACGAAATATGTTTTTTTCCCGGATCTATTTGTATGACAATTATTACGTATGCCACTAATTTTTGCGGCTGTTAATGAGGGTAAAATAATCTCAAAATCTCACATTGATTTATTTCTCTCTATATGCCATTGGATAGAGTTGACATTGTATGTCATTAAAATATCAAATACGAAAGACGTTATTTCCATATTCGTTATGAAGCAGCTATTTCCGATAGAATATTAAGTCCAAGAATAACAAATTGAGATCATTTAGATAAAAGGATCTGCCTTGACCTTAAATACAATTACACCAATTGTGAAAACATCTCTAGTTTAACCTATAGCTCTTCAGCGCTTCTTATGTAAAATTCTTCCAAGTATAATTTCCAATAACCGTAAATTATACCATACCCAGACTATGGTATAATTTTCAGTTTTGAAGATCGAAGGAGTAAGTGTTTCTGGGCGGAGCTGTAGGTTAAAACAGATACACCATTGGTGCGTTGACGATTTCTGGGTTTGCGTAAATTATACCATAATCACGTGACCTTTCTTATGCAACCTCACTCGACTTCGTCTCGTGAGGTTAAGGCATAAGAAAGGTCTCGTGAGGTTAAGGCATAAGAAAGT